>NW_025358148.1:0-6556 GCF_016433145.1 Gracilinanus agilis | reverse complement strand
ACAATATATATAAAAGAGATATAAGGTAGTTTTGGGGGAATGGAGGCACTAGAAACTGGAGGCAGGGATCAGGGAAGCCTTTGAGGTGGTCCTTATGCTGAATTTGAAAAGAAACTAGGAATTCTAAAAGGTTGAAGTAAGAAGGTTGTGTCTTGAGTGCAGGGCAAGAAGGAAGAGCAAGACCTGCTTGGCTGGTCATGAGGGAAGTGATAATGTAAAATATGGCTGGAAAGGCAGGTTGGAGTCAGCTTGTGAAAGACTTTAAGTCTGTCAGCCTCATTTCCCCCAACTAGAAAATGAGATTGGTATCTCTTTTACCTACCTCAATAGGACTCTTGTTAAGAAAGCTGTACTTGAAGTCCGAAGACTTGAGTTTGAATTTTGACTTTGCCCCTTAGAGCTTGTGTGATGGTAAACAAATCACTCAACAGAACACCAACCTCTTGGTTCTTCATTAGTTAAAATGATGATCTCTGAGTTTCCTCGTGGCCCTGATAGTCTGCGGTCCTAGAAAGGAGATAATGTCATGGGAAACACTTGGTAACTGGAAAGCACTTAATAAGTGTGAAGAGGGTCACATCATTATCTTAACCCTTTGAGCCCTGGAGGCCTGAGGGCATCGAGAGTTTGGAGATGCTCTGTGTGTGTTGCAACTGGCTCATAATTGGGTGCTGGCCAGCAGCCTCACTTAGAGAGAGGGAATGTGTGGTGGGGAGCAGCCCATGCCTGGGGAGGTACAAGGTGTGAAACGGCAAAGGGAGGGAATGTGTTTATAAGAACAGGAAGGGAGATGAGGGAAGAAAGAGGAGATTGAAGAAAGGGATTGGGATAGATGAGTCACAGAGACAGAGCTGAAGCAATTCAGCAAATACCGCTGTAATAAAGATGTTGGCTCTCCACCAAATGGGCACTGGGCCCAAAGCTGAGGTGATAAATAGAGTGGCGTGATGATGGCCCAGGGGAGGGATACCTGCAGAGTCCCAGAACCTGATTCCCTGATTCGGAGGGGTTTGCCTGGCTTTGTCTTACAAAAGCCTGTGAGCAGAATAAATTAGAGGAGAGTCTATTGAGGGCTAGATGGGAACTTCTGGGCCATCTAGCCCAACCTCCTCATTTTACAGGTGAGGAATTCAGTTCTAGGAGGTTAAATGACTTTCTCAAGGGCTTACAGCTGTCAAAGGCAAAGTAGGGATCATAGCTCAAAAGTTCTTGCTTCTTTTGAGTATGTTTGGAAAAGGCTGGTTTGGCAACTTGGAAGGCTCACATACTATACCTAAGGAAAGGGCTTCTTCTTCTCAGGAGCTTTAAGGGTGCAAGTTCCTGGGGACTCTAGAATGTTTCTGCTATACTTGAAGAGTTCATTCACTAATAATAATAACAGTAATAAGGACCTAAGGCCATAATCATACAATGCCTTGCTTTAATAAATCTCCTGAGCACAAAGCACCAATGATTTTTTTCTCTAGGATACTTATATTTCCACAAAATATTGAGTTATACAAACCATCAGCTCAATTAAATTTAATTGATTTATTTAAATATTAATTTTCATTATCAACACACATTTGTTAGGTATTTATTATGCACAACTTCCTGAACTAAGAAGAAAAACAGTTCCTGCCCTCATGACAGGAACTCTTCTATTCTTTTAGTTTATAGTAAAGAGATAAGTAAATACAGATAATTTGAGGAGAGAGCACTTTTTCTAAGGCTATACAAGAAGTTATTCTTATATTTCATTTAAATAACAAATGTCTGGCAAATACTAATCATACATGCCCAGTTAGATTCTGGGCATACAAAGATGAAAAATGACATACCCTTGGTGTCAACTAGCTGTAGAATTGGGAGTAGTAAAAGAAACTTGTAGAAAAGTAGATTCTGACAGCACAGAAAAACTTTTCCTTACCTTTTTGTTGGTCAGTTGTTTCAGTTGTATCTGATCCTTTATGGCCTCATTTGGCCTTTTCTTTGCAAAGATAATTGAGTAGATCACTGTTTTCTTTTCCAGCTCATTTTATAGATGAGGAAACTGAGGCAAATAATGTTAAGTGACTTGCCAAGGGTCACACAATCCAGTAAGTATTTGAAACTGGATTTGAACTCAGATCTTCCTGACTCCAGGCCAAGTACCCTATCCACTGGATGCCCTCACTGTCCAAAAGAGCTTTCCAAAGGTGGAATGGGCTCCTTTGGGAGAGATGGAGTAGGTTCCAGCTAAAGGGTGACTGCAAAAGATAGCTGTATTACAAAGGTAGGTCCTCTATAGGTGTGGGATGGACCAGCTAGCCTCTGAGGAACCTTCCAACTGTGCGATTTTGTGTTCTGTGAGAGATCAAAGCAAAGTGGGAGGAGAGAGATGTAAGTTTTAGTGGGAGAAATCCAGAAAGCAAGAGAAGGTGGCACCCACCTGAGTCAGGTGTCTGTTGGCTCCCCTCCTCATGTCTGAGGGACTTCCTTTAAACATAACTACTGGGGCAGTTGGGTGATTCAGTGGATTGAGAACCAGGCCAAAAGATAGAGGTCCTGGATTCAAATTGAGCCTTAGACACTTCCTAGCTATGTGAACCTGGACAAGTCACTTAACCTCAATTGCTTAGCTGACCATTTCTCTGCCTTGGAATCATACACAATATTGATTCTAAGACAGAAGGTCCAGGATTAAAAAAAAAAAAGTGGTACCCATCACAGAATAAAGTATTTTAGATGTGGTCTGATAAGAAAAGCTCTTGTGTTTCTCTGAGATGCAAGGAGCATAGAGTAAACCTAGATTGGTTTTTGTTTGTTTCTTTAGTTGAGCTCATATAACTTTGGCTAGTAGCTATGGGGAATTAATTTGCTGAGCTAACATAAACTGAATTCAATTTCCCCCAAGTCCTCAGGATTTTATATTAAAAAAGACCCAGCCCCTTTTCTTATTACCATGATACTCACAGGCATTCTTCCTCTTGTTCCTCTTCAAATGTCCCTTAAGTACTTCTGCCAGGGCTTATCCACTTTCATTGTTACCTGCTCATTATAAAGCCACTGTCATCGTCTGTCCTTCAGATGCCCAGTTCAAGCTCCAGTGACTAGGGGTTGTTGTTCATCCTTTGTTTTTGAAGAGAACCAATGACATCATTTTTGACCTGAGCATGAATTGGATTTAAGTGGGGCAATTGCACAAAGTCATCAGCTTCATTCTCTCTTCCAAAGCCATCAGAGTCCAGTGGCAAGCCAACAGTCTTGACTGGTGTTATAGGAGTATGTGTGCGGTGGAGCAATGCCAATTCATGCCTCCTCTAGATTGCTTAGAGGAACTGGGGACATTTAATCCAGAGGAGAAAAGATAATTCCAATCTTCTAGCTTCAATTATTGAAGGGCAGTTATAAAGAAGAAGGATTTGACTCTTTCTACCTGGGTTTAGAAGACTAAACCAGAGGAAATTGGACATCACCAAGAGGCATCTCAGTTTAATTTAAGGGAAGACTTCCTAAGAATTTGAGCTATCCCAAAGTGACATGGTCTGGGGACATGTAGAGGATGGGGCTTGATAATTGTCTCTGAATTCTTGAAAGCTTGACATGTGGAAGAGGATTTAAACTTGTTCTGCTTGACTCCAGAGAGCAGATTCAAGAACTTTGGGTAGAAGTTGCAAACAGGCAAATTTTAGGTTTGGGTGTCAGCAAAACTCTCCTTTCCATTAAAGTTATGTGCCTGTGGGAAGGGCTGTTCCTCTTCACTAGAGTTCTCAGAGTAAAGGTTACAGGATCACTTGTCGGGTTTTACCAGACATTCTTTTTCAGACACTGTTTGGACTTTATGCCTCCTGGAGCATCTTTCAGTTCTGAGATTCTATGATCCTTTTTTTCTCTCACAAACTTTTGTCTAGCTTTAGTAGGCCTTTCAGTAAGCCATTTATGGAGACAGAAGGAGGCAGATAGAGAATGGCACTTCCAGAGACAGTTCTGTCTTTCTCCTGGGGTCTCTTTTTTCTTCCGTAAAGAGCTGCTCTTGCTTTAGAGATTTCACCCTATGTCACCATTCTTCTCTTGAAAGTATGCTGAGGATGAAATGAGATGAGAAAGTATCCTGTAAGTGCTATGAAAATGCAGGTATTATTATTATTGCCTCACGAGGCTTGTGATCTGTTCCCTCTCCTCCCCTTTTTTCTCTTCCCTCATTTCCCTCTTACTTTCTCCCCTTTCCTCTTACAGTTTATTGCTATCTTTTATTTCCACAGCACCTTTATTTCCAAATATATCCCCATGCCTTTCCCAAAGGGTCACCCTAAATAAGAAAGAATGAAAAAGAGAGGGTTTGGGGGAAAGAAAACATTTTAGCGAAACTTAGCTGAGTTTCCACCTCTGCAAAGAAGAGAAGAAAGTGCATTTTTTTTATCTCTCTCTCTCTCTCTCTCTCTCTCTCTCTCTCTCTCTCTCTCTTTTGGTGAGGGGACTTTGTCTTTCCAATTACAGAACATAACATAATATTTTCATTGTTTTCCCTCTGTTGGAGTTGGACACCCAAATATTAATTAAGCTCATAATAATAAGCTCCTTGAAGATAAGATCTATCATTTCTCTTTTTTTGGTGGTGGGGAAACTTGGTCGTTCTAATCATAGAACATAATTTTTTCACTGTTTTTCCTCTGCTGGAATTCAACACCCAAACAAAGATCTCATAGTAGCATATAAACTCCTTGAGGACAAGATCTATTATCTCTAGGATCTAGATAAAACCTTGTGTAGACACTTGGTAAATGCCTACAGCTTTAAATAGATTAGAAGGGCAGTGAAAAGTTGGTGCTAAAAGTGTGTGAGACAGAGGGAAGGAGATGAGGAAATTTATGGTAGAAGAAGCCTAAGAAGAAGCCTTTGAATGGGAGTGGATAATCTTAGGAAATAGTTCTTTTATCCTGGCCAGGGAGGGGCCACCTTAGCATTTTCCAAAATGACAGATAGCTCCATTTGCCTCATTGAGAAGGTGTTAAAATGAGATATTGTACACATATAAAGGCCAACTCAAATAACAACAACAACAATAACAATTATTGTGATTATAAAGAGGAAAATGCTGGGTTCATTGTGTAAATGCCTCACTGAGTCTTTCTGATTCTCTACCTGCTTTTTCACTCTGCCACGGAGAGTAAACTTTGGCTTTTTTGTCATCCTCTAAATCCCAGAGAGAAAGGCAACTTAGTATAGTGGATGAAGGCTGGGCTTGCAGTCCAGAAGACCCAGGACTTAAATCTTGTATCAGTGACTTAACTAGCTGTGTGACTGAAGCAAATCAGTTGGGCTTCAGTTGCCTCATTTATAAAATGGGTGGGTTGGACTTAAATAACCACCCAGGTACTTTCTAACTCAAAATCTATGATCCTATGACCTGGATTCAAATCCTGGGGAGCTACTTACCACCCATATGATCATTAGCAAATAATTTCCTTTATTTGCACTTTTGGTTTCCTCTTTTGTACAAAATATGAGTTGGATCTCTAAGGCTTCTTCTTGATCGAAATTCAAAGATGCCCCAGAATGACTCGTAATCCATCTCCTCCCCATGATTTTCTTTCTGTATTTCTTTTCTTTTTAAATATAGGATTGACATTCCTTGAAGACTGGGAAACATATTTTTGTACTTTATTTTCAGCATTCTCAGCCCAGAGCATCCAAATGCAATGTATGCACATACCAGGTGGGCCACAAAGGGTTGTTGAATGTCTAACATTCTATGACTTGTATAGAAACTCACTGTATCTACACTAAAGTGTTTCAAAAGTGAAGGGACATCAGCATAGGATCACTTGTGTGAAAAGTCTATGAGATGGGTCCTTAGTCATTCCTCCCCAGTCCATATAACGAAGAAAATTCAGCCCCATGGCTAGAGTGCCTGTTTGAATGATCTGCTGCATACATTCCAATTGTCAACCACAAGTTCATTTCAAAAGCAGTCAAGAACATTTTATTCAAACTACCACTTGAATTTTGGCAGAAAAAAAAATGCATGTACACTTAGAGCCAAAATCTACCCTCAGCTATGCATATGCTACTTTCATTGAGAAGAATAAGGAAGTTTCCCCATCAAACCCAGCTCTAGGACCAGTCTGCAACTCTTTGTAATCAATGTGACATTTATTCTTCTCATCTGTAGCAGAGTCAGGTGAGGTGGTTGTAGAGAGAATATAAAGAAATCCTCGTTCTCCCACCCCCTTCCAAAAAGGCCTCTTAAATGTCAAATCAAATTAAATGAAATCATTGTATCAGGGCAGAATACATATAAGTTGCAGATGTCGATAGTGTAGTCCTTCAATAAATTCCCTTAGTCTCCACGCTTTACTGGAGATTTTATTGACCTGGTCCAGATTAAACAAAGTTCAAATACACTTATTAGTTAAACAAATGTCATTTGCTAGAGCATGGATCAAATTCATTTAGCTAAAATCAATTTTTTTCCTTTCTCTCACATTCTTTCTTCCTTCCCTCCCTCCCTCCCTTCGTCTTTCCCTCCTTCCCTCCTGCCTTCCTTTCTTCCTTCCCTCCTTCCTTCCCTCCCTCTTTCTTCCTTCCCTCCCTC
>NW_025358147.1:0-1303 GCF_016433145.1 Gracilinanus agilis | reverse complement strand
CCTCCAACATTCATTACTCTCCCCTGCTATCATTTTAGCCAACCTGCTAGGTGTGAGGTGGTACCTCAGAGTTGTTTTGATTTGCATTTCTCTAATTATTAGAGATTTAGAACACTTTCTCATGTGCTTATTGATAGTTTTGATTTCTTTACCTGAAAATTGTCTATTCATGTCCCTTGCCCATTTATCAACTGGGAAATGGCTTGATTTTTTATACAATTGATGTAGGTCCTTGTATATTTGAGGAATTAGACCTCTGTCAGAATTTTTTGTTATAAAGATTTTTTCCCAGTTTGTTGTTTCCCTTCTGATTTTGGTTGCATTGTTTTTGTTTGTACAAAAACTTTTTAATTTAATATAATCAAAATTATTTATTTTACATTTTGTAATTTTCTCTAACTCTTCCTTGATTTTAAATCTTTCCTTTCCCAGAGATCTGACAAGTAAACTACTCTATGTTCACTTAACTTATTTATAGTTTCCTTCTTTACATTCAAGCCTTTCACCCATTCTGAATTTATCTTGGTGTAGGGTGTGAGATGTTGATCTAAACCTATTCTCTCCCATATTGTTTTCCAATTTTCCAGCAATTTTTGTCAAATAGTGGATTTTTGTACCAAAATTTGGGTTCTTTGGGTTTATCATACACTGTTTTGCTGACATTACTTACCCCAAGTCTATTCCACTGATCCTCCCTTCTATCTCTTAGCCAGTACCATGTTGTTTTGATGACTGCTGCTTTATAGTATAGCTTAATATCTGGTACTGCTAAGCCACCTTCCTTCACGATTTTTTTTTCATAATTTCCATTGATATTCTTGATCTTTTGTTCTTCCAAATAAACTTTGTTATAGTTTTTTTCTAATTCTGTAAAAAAGTTTCTTGGTAGTTTGATAGATGTGGCACTAAATAAGTAAATTAATTTGGGTAGAATGGTCATTTTTATTATGTTAGCTCATCCTACCCATGAGCACTCAATGTTTTTCCAATTGTTTAGATCTAGTTTTAATTGTTTGGAAAGTGTTTTGTAGTTATGTTCGTATAATTCCTGTGTTTGTTTTGGTAGATAGATTCCTAAGTATTTTATATTATCTAGGGTGATTTTAAATGGTGTTTCTCTTTCTACCTCTTGCTGCTGTGATGTGTTGGAAATATATAGAAATGCTGATGATTTATGTGCATTTATTTTGTATCCTGCAATTTTGCTAAAGTTGTTGATTATTTCTACAAGCTTTTTAGCTGATTCTCTAGGATTTTTTTAAGTAGACCATCATATCATCTGCAAAGAGTGATAGCTTAGTCT
>NW_025358146.1:0-3791 GCF_016433145.1 Gracilinanus agilis | reverse complement strand
CTGCATTGTTTTGAGACAAACAACTTTAAAAGTTTTAAGAACTCTGAGCAATACATTGGACCAACCATAATTCTAGAGGGCTGATGAAGAAAACATACTATCTATTTCCTGTCCTGATGGACTCAGTGTGCAGAATAGGATGCACATTTTTAGACAGGGCCAACTTGGGAATTTGTTTTGCTTGGCTGTGTATTTTTTACAAGGGTTGTTTTTCTTTTCTCCAAGTTGGGTTTGAGAAGAGAAAATAAATACTTGTTAATTGGAAAAATAAACATTATTTAAAAAAAGTTTTTTGCCCAAGGTCATTCAGGTAGTCAGCAACAGATATGGGATTGGATATCCAATTTTCTGACTCTAAGGCAAGTGCTCATTCCTCTGTCCAGTGTCCACTCCACTTTCCCCTAGCTTCTAGATCCTTTCCCTTTAAGGCTACCTTCTGTCAAGTATCCAGTATTTGCCTATTATTTACATATTGTCTTGCTTATTAGAATGTAAGCTCCTTAAGGGCCAGGACTATTTTCACCATTTTTTGGTATCCTCAGTGCAGCACAGTAAAGTTTGGCAATAATAATAACTGCTTAATAAAATGGTTATAGATTCATTGATTGATTACAATGACAAGTAAAGAAAAGGTGGATTTTACCTCAAACTTCCTAAGGATTAGAGAGCTATCCAAAAATGGAACAGGTTGCCATAGAAGACAGTGAATTTCCTATCCTTGGAGATGTTAAAATAGAGACTGGATGACTGTTATAGAAGGAATTCAGGCTTCACATGCAGTGGACGTAGGTAGCCTCTGAGGTTTTCTTCCCAATTCTAAGATTTTATGATATTTCATGGCTTTCTCAGATAGTTTTCCTGCCTTTCTTTGGCTACCTGTTGTACTGAGGGCTACCTTTCATTGCTTTTAGACATGGAAATCTCATTTTGATGAATCAGGAGGCACTGTGGTTTTAAATAAGACATGGCTCTACTATTTGCACTAAAACCATGATTCAGGCTGGTGGTAGCAGTAGAAACACAAACAGTCCTCCACCCTGAGCAGATAAAAGCAGAGTAGAAGAGGAAGAAAACTTTGAATGGGGCCAGGTCCAGGCACAGTTGCTAAAGCTGGCCATCTTCCACCTGCAGTCCATCTCCTCTCAGGGGACCAGCACTTGAGGTATATTCCAGATCATAATCTTATTAGAAGTTTTCTTCTCTGACTCTGTCTCTCAGTCTCTCTCTCTGAGGAGCACTCACTTCCATAGGATTTAGAATTGGATGGAAAACCCTTTTCCTCTTCCTCTTGTCTCCCTCTTGTCTCCTTTCTTTTCTCTCTCTCCCTTTCTCCCTCCCCTCCCTCTTTCTCTCTCTCCCTCTCTCCTTCTCCTCACTCCCTTCTCTCTCCCTCTTCTCCCTTCTTTCCTTCTTTTCCCTCTTTCCCTCTTCTTCTATCTTCCCTTTTCTTGTTCTGTTCTCCTCTTTTTTATTTTCAACTTCCCATTCTCCCCTCTGTGGCATTATAGGAAGAGAACAGGAACCAATACTCCCAGTGGTTTAGGGATGTGACATTACCAGCATGTTAAAGAAAATCTCAGTTAAGGTTATTGTCTTATCATATGACTATATCATTTCTTTCCTTTCCTGAGTATATTTCCTTACAACTCCTCCCAGGACTCTGAGAGATGCTGACCCATGGCCTACAGCTTACAGAATATTTTATAGGTCCTTCTGTTCAATTCCCATATTTTAAAAAGGGTTTATTAATACTTTTTCTACTTATACCACATTCATTTCTTTTTAAAAATCCTCGCCTTCCATCAAAGAATCAATTTTGTATATTAGTTCCTAGGCAGAAGAGCAGTAAGGACTAGGTAATGGGGATTAAGTGACTTGCCCAGGGTCATATAGCTAGGAAGTGTCTGAGGTCAGATTTGAATCCAAGAGCTACTATCTCTAATTCTACTGAGCTAACTAGCTGCCCTCTCATATTTATTTCTGAGTATAATCTTCTACCTCTGCCCTATCTAAAGGGCCTACTTTTGTAATGAAGATATTAAAAAAAATTTAACAGACAACTCCACTATAGATCAAATATACTTGACAGTGATATACAATATTTCACATCTGTAGTTCTTCAAGTAAAAAAAAGGAAGATATATTTTCCCATATCTTCTCTAGGGCAATCTTAATCATTATAATTATAGGATGGCTAGGTGGTACAGCGGATAGAGTTTTGGACCAGCACTCATGAAGACTGAAATTCAAATCTGGCTTCATATACTATTTGTGTGATCCTAAGTAAGTCACTTAACCTTTCCTCAGTTTCTCCATATGTAAAATGGGAATAGGAATGATGCCTTCCTTCCAGGATTATTGTGAGAATAAAGATAAGATGATATTTGTAAAGTGCTATTTAAATGCAATTATTATTTTTACAGAGCATTTAATTTTGTTTTATTGGCTTTCATTTATATCATCAAGTCATTTGTGAATATAATTTTCTTGGTTAGTTCTATTTATTTCACTCCATATCAATTTGTATGCATTTCCTATATTTCTCTGAATTTTTCACATTTACCTCAATTCCCTCCATTTTTGGATGGGAAAACAGAGACTTGGAGGAGAGAAGATGATTTATGCAAAGTTATTCAACTTAAATATCCAGATCCTACAAAGGGTCTGATCTCACCCAGACACCAAAAAGGTGTCACCCAGGATAAGGCTGATCTTTCCTGTGTTCTATGATTGTAGCAGCAAGGTGAAGGTTCCTCAGATTTTAAGAACCTCTGCTCTAACCTGGCTACTTTCCTTTGGAGCAGCTACCCTACATCTGCTAACACCTGTACAACCCAACAAAGACTCAGGGAGAGCATTTGAAAACAGACTTTCTTCTTCTAGGTGCATTTTCATAATAATCAGACACATTTATATAGTGATTCAAGGCTAACCAAGTATTTTCCTTACGATAATGATAACTGAGGAAAGTACTTTACTCCCATTTTACAGATGAGTCGCACAGAAGGGAAGGCATTTGGCCATGTTTAGTTCTCTAGTAGTTATCAGAGCTTGGATTTGGACTGAGATTTCCTAATTACAAGTCTAGTACTCTTTCCATTATGCCAAGATCTCTCTTAATTCCCCTTAACCTTCATGAGCCAGACACTGTATCCTGTTATTAGTTTCACTTCCCTTTCTCAGTCTTTTTTGATTATTTTCTGAACCTCATCTTGAGTGAAAAGGACAGAGACAAAAATATCTTGGTTCCAAGAGGCAGCAGGAAAGGCAGTGGGAGATAGTGGAAAGAGTTTGGAGTAGGAAGTCAGGAAACCTGGGTCCTAGTCAAGCATTGTTACTTCCTGATAATGTAACCATGGGAAAGTCATTTCATTTTTCTAATCTTCAGCATTTTCATCAGTCAAATGGAAATAATTTTATCTCAGCTCTGTATCATGTATAGAGTTGTCTGAGGATGATATAACCCAACTGATATGACAGCTTTGTCATTATACAAGTAGAATCATTGATTAATATTAATAAACTTAAGAAACAGGGAGCATAGATACTCTTGAGCAGTCTGAAACATAACAACAAAATTTGCTTAACTATACTTATTTTGTTTTTAAAATTAATTAATTAATTTTTTACATTAAAATCCCCAGATATATCTCTTCCCCATGCCCCCACCAGAGAAGGCATTATTTGACAAAAGTTATATGTATATGTAAGACTATATCTCATAAGAGTCTGAATGCAAACTGAAACATAGATTTCATTTCCTCCCTTTCCTCCCTTTCCTCCCTCCCTCC
>NW_025358145.1:0-5000 GCF_016433145.1 Gracilinanus agilis | reverse complement strand
GTCTATTACAGATCAATGGCAGATGGGCTGATGCCAGTGACCAGATTTGGGCACTCACTTATCAACATACAAAGAAAGGTAACGGTGAGAGATGATGAGGTCTGTAAATAAACTATTTGTAGGAACATAAAAAACTAGTGAGTCTTCTCATACATTGAAAGGAGTCCTCTCCCATGTTCATTTGTTTGAGGTCATGTTTCCCTTAGAAATTGCCCACTTGGGCCAGGAAGCTGTATCTCTTCTCTACTCTTCTCAAAGGAAGAGGTGTGCCTAGCAAAACAACTTTTTTTAGGCCTTTTTGTGAGTAGGAAACTGAGAGAGGAATTGAGTTCACACTATTAGGAGGGAGAAGTAAGAACTGAACCAAAGTTAGGCTAATGTTTAGCTACAAGCAGATATCTGAGGGATCTCCTTTCTCTATTACATCAAAAATACTCTTAAGAAACAAGTAAGTACCCTTATGCCCTAGAACTGAAGATCAGCTTTCCTGGGCTAATCTGAACCATGAATGACAGCAGGATGCCAGCACAGGAGTCAAATGTAAAGTTGAAATACAATGGGAGTGAGTAGAAAGATCTGGAAATATACTGACCCACAACTTTCAGCCGTGACGTATAGCTATGTCTTGCCAAGAAAAATAGAATGGCAAGATGGGAGCTCGTCCCAGACAATGGGCCATCCAAAAGACAAAAAATGTCAAATAATGACAAGCAGACCCTGACAGTCAAGGAACAGGAATAGGGTGGGACTCTGGTACTGCTTACTGACAAAAGACCAACTAAACAAGTCCTCAGTGTGGAAAAGGCTGTCAGCCACATGCCACTCTTTTCAGCCTAGCTTTTCCACATAGATACTGGCACCCTTTTGCAATAAAATCTGTGAGTGCTCTGGTAGGATAGTTATAAATACACACATGCATCCTGATCTAGGCAATGGGGAATGTACACAGGCAATGATTTTCTAATGTCCGTGAGAAGGACAAGATGACTGAGTGCCTCTTTCCCCCTTGTCTTCCTTCCTGAATTTATGATTTAATTGAAATTGGGGCCATCAAATGTGGCACCGCAAGTTTATAAATAAACTGCTTTGGCCCGAATGGCTCAAATTAACTTTGTGGTGTACTTTTTTTTTAATAAGGAATGTATTACAGTTGACTGGGAGAGTAGGAGGATTTAAATGAATTTGAGCTGGGATGATTAATTAAAGTGTGTCTGCTGTATTTCTCTGGGCACGCAGATGGTTAAAGAAACTGTATAACACCAAAACTAAATGCACATCCTGTTTAACTTATATGCTACAGGTAAAACTGCTAATGCCCTTCCATTAATAGAAAAAATGGTACACACACTTAAGACTTGTATATCAGTGTCACTCTTATAGTAGTTTCTTCACTCAGTGATGGAAAGCTATTATGAGATGTTTTATTTTGTTTCTACGTGTACCCTATGTGACCTTAGGTTAAAGAAACATGTTTGTCTGGGCTTCAATTTTCTTATCTATAAAATGAAAGGCATGGATTGGGTGATTTTTATGTTTCATTTCAGCCTCAAATTCTCTGAATGAGTTTCAGAGCTGAGGAGAGGAATGTAAAAGCAACATGGTTCAGTGGAAATAAAGACTTGATCAGGAGACAGAAGACCCAGATTCACATGTTACTCTTGTCACTACTTGTGTGATTTAGGGTAAGTCATTGAACCTCAGACTCTCCATCTTGAAAATAAAGGGACTGGATTAGATCATGTGTTTAAGGCCTTTTCCAGATCTAAACCAGCAATCCTATCTTCTGTAAGGTTTTCTTTACTTCTAAATCTCATGATCTAGTGAAATGGATCTTTTGCACAAAAATAATAAATATTAAGACTCTCTAAGAGCTTCATAAAAGTCCATTTTTACATAATGTTTTAAAAAACTGATGTTGTTTAGTCATTTCAGACTCTTTATGACCCCATTTGAGGTTTACTTGGCAAGGATAATGGAATAGTTTGTCATTTCCTTCTCCAGGTCACTTTACAGATATGGAAACAGAAGTAAATAGAGTTAAGTGACTTACCCAGGGTCACCATGCTAGTGTCTGAGGCCAGATTTTAACTCAGGAAAATAAGGTGTTCCTGACTCCATGATTCCCACTCTCTCTACTGTTCCACTCAACTATCACTATATACATATACGTATGTATGTATGTAAATATGTACATATAAACACATAAGTATTTAATATACCTATGTGTATATATATTTGTGCACACAAGCATTGGTAGATATACCATAATGTGTTATAGTAGGAAGAAAGTGCTCTGGGATCTAGGTTCTAATCTAGAACCTGTCATTAAGGAACTACTTGGATAAGTGACTAAACTTCTATGACACTGAATGATCTTATCTATACAATATAATATTTGTAATTTTGGAGGCCAGAGGGCATTGAATAAATTGATCCTCAAGAAAGTCCTTCCATCTCCAAAATTCTGTGATATGGAATATATTAGGAAAACAAATTTTACCCGATCTGTGCCTAAAGGATATTATAGTACTATGGATTGCAATGAAGTGCTATATTTTTATTCCTAAACTAATTCCAGCATGAGATTAATAACTGGGTCTGGAACTCAAGAGAAACTCTGGAGAGGGAGAATTGGAGTTCATTTCTACTAAGAGAAGAGGTGAAACCCTGGGAGTTGATGTAATCACCAAGGGACAGAGTTGCAGAGAAAGAAATCCATTTATCTATCTCCCAAGAGAATAAAAGTCCTTTGAGGGAAGAGACTATTTATTTTCATCTCTGTATTCCCTCATTTATCCCCATGTCTTCCCCACAGTAAACAATAAATATTCTTTGAGTTGAATTATATATTTTATAAGGCTAAAACTAAATTTGATGAATAAGACTTACTAACAAACAGGCACAGCATAATTCCAATCCACTAAAATGGCTCAATTGTAAAGCCACAAGGCACAATAAACAGGGCAACTAATTGTAAGCTCCTAATACAATTAGAATTAACAAAAAAATTTTGACAAATGTTTGGAGTATTTTGAAAAGATTAGGTCAAGTGAACAATTTAGATGGTAACATAAGCTCTTCTTTTCCTAGTCATAATTTAAACCCAATTCCTTGTGAATTTCAACAGTTTGGCAGTGGCCAAACTGAAATGCAGAGCACAGAGGTAATAATATTATTAGCCCATATTTATATGCCACTCATCAAACAATGGAGAAAGAGAAGCATCTACTATATTTGTCATTGGATCTGTGCCTACTGTCATTGGCCAAGTGAGCTGTCAATCAACTCCCTGCCATCTGCTTTGACATAATCATTATTTTAAAACATTTTTACCTGAATGCTAAGTGACTTGCCAGCGTAACCAAACAAGAATATAAGTATAAACAACTGTGTAGTCTCAATATTCACCTTCATTTTGATTTATTCTTTTTGGAAAATTCCTTTGAAAGTACCGAGTATAGGGCTTACTGAGCAGCTAGGTGGAAAAGTGATTAGAATAGTAGACCAGGAATCAGGAACTTGACAAATATGACCATAAATGTTGACTAGCTGTGATTCTCTGGGTAAGTCACTTAATCTCTGCCTCAGTTTTCTCTTTTACAAAATGGGGCTAATAATGCAGCCTATCTCCTAAGGTTATCCTGAGAATAAGATGAGAGAATTTTATAAAGCACCTTACAAACCTTAAAATACATATAAATGCTAGCTATTTTTGTCATTATTCTATCATTACTCTTGGTTTATCAGGTTATTTTATCCTACATACCACTGATGAAAAGACTGTAAGGTCTAATTTTTACACTAATCTGTTCATCCCAGTATAATGTAAAGGCCTCCTACATTATCTATTTATTTTAAGGCTCTATAATTTCATCTATGTGAACCTTCCGTCCCATTGATTATGAGTCTTCTGAGCCTTGGGAGATTTTACTTAAAAGGAAGCTGAGGGAGGAGGGCAGCTACCCAGCTGAAGAGAGAAGGGACTTGATGGAAGAGTATGGATTGGAGCCAGGTGAGAAATAAAAGAATAGCTTGCTTGGGGGACTCTTTTAAAATAGAGATTCTGGGAGCAACTATCCAGTCAGAAGGAGGGTCCACAGGAGCTTAGGATAATTACAAGGTGTGAATTCCAGACTTGAAGTGATCTTCCAGGATGAAGTGTTTTCTGAGGCATCATGGGAGAATTTGGATTGTAACATGGTCTGAAACAGGTAGAGTGCACCAGAACTGTCACCTCTTTATACCTAGAAGTGTAACTTTTTATTAAGTTAGTTTTTGTATAACAGATCATAATATGTCATATCTCCTTCAAAAGCTGAGGCCAAAATATCAAAGGAATACTTAGAGAATACCTGCTCAAAGAACTCTATTCAGTTTTGTACCTGCTTCAAGACACAATACAAATCTATTTCTAAATTTCCAATAAATTTCATTAAAGTGAACAAGGGCATTGCCAAATCTTTCTGAACACCAAGCTATTAATAGAGTCAGCAGGAAATTCATGAACATTACCCAACCTTAAACATTAGGTCATCAAGAAATTTACATAAAGGGATGAAAACTAATATATCTCTATGAATTAGAGTAAATACCATAGTTGTGAAGACAAGGAAATATGGTATATCAAACTATGAATAATGTAACAAAAATTAATATTTAAAATATATTAATAATATATGATTGTTGTGCCTCCCATTCTTGGAAATACTACCTATCATCTTTAAAACCTAGAAATAGAGAAGAAACATAAGAGGAGGACATCAGGATTCATTTGTTCTATTTGAGGGACTGGGCTGAAATGAAAAGGACCATGCTCTAGGAATCAGGAGAGATCAGTATTACTTCTGTAACTTAACAGCTATGTGATTTTAGGAAAACCATTTAGTCTCTCTGAACTTCTCTTTCTCTCTGTTTCTGTCTCTCTCTGTCTCTCTCTCTGTCTCTCTCTCGATATATATATCGAGAGAGAGAGAGACAGAGAGAGAGACAGAGAGAGATAT
>NW_025358144.1:0-6369 GCF_016433145.1 Gracilinanus agilis | reverse complement strand
AGGAAGGAAAGAAAAACATTTTAAAAGACTGTCAGCCTATTATGACTCAGCAAGATGGTGTGGCAGCCAAAAAAGCTAATCGGAACTTGAGTGCCATTAATAAAAGTCAAGTCAAGAATGGATAAGGTGATGATCCTCTTGTCCTCTGCCCTGGCCATATCACCCCATAAGTACTCTATTTTGTTCTAGGGGGCCACATTTTAATAGGATTTTAAGAGGACAGAAAAGCATGACATATAAATTAGCTTTGGAAACAGGACACATTTTCCTTGGAGAAGTCAAAACAGCAAAGAAATGATGGCTCTCTTCAGATATTGTAAGGATTTATAGGATCATAAATTTTGTGGTAGAAGGGACCTCTATGGTCAACTAGTCAACATCCTTATTTGACAAATGATGAAACCAAGTCCCTGAAAGAAGAAATGTCATATAGAATGACAGAGAGCTTAGATACCAAGTTGTCTGACTCCAAATTTGGATTCCATATAAGCTTATACTTATTCTTCATGGCTCCAGTCAGAATTAGAATAAATGGGGAAAGAGTAAGAGATTAACAGGTTCTAGGTCAGTGTAAAGAAGAGTTGAGGCAAGTGAGTGCTGGTTCTAAAGTTAGGAAGACTCATCTTCATGTATTGAAGTCTGGTCTTAGACACTTATTAACTGTGTGACTCTGGACAAGTTATATAACTGTCTCATTTTCCTCAACTATAAAATGAGCTAGAAAATAAAATTGTATCTGTGCCAAGAAAACCCCAAATGGGGTCACTAAGAGTCTGACATGTTGAAAAACTACTGAACAACAACAATGGAAGACTTCCTAATAATTAGTACTATCCCAAATTAGGATGTGCTACCACTAAGTAGATAGTAAATTTGTCACTCTTGCAGATCTTTAAATGAAGTTAGGATGATTCTTTGGAGAGAAGAATTTTGGAGGGGACTGATGTCTTAAGTGGCTGTTGAACCATGTAACCTCTGAGGTCCCTATCAATTCTGTATTTCTAATGATTCTTTCAAATCAACAACTTCAACAGTTAAGCAAGAAGAACAAATATTAAGTTGCCACGTCTCTTTACCCACACCCATTTTCTTCATCTTTCCTCTTGAATTTCCACATAAATATTTATATAGCCAACTGTCAAATCCTTGCCTGCCACATTTGGAAAGGGGAAAAAATTAAATGAATAACAGACTGTGAGACAAGAACAAACAATGATATGAGAAAAAAAAAACAGTCAAACAACCCCCAGTCACTGAGACTCCATGTGCCAAGGCTGGGGAGTAAGAGAGGCCACAATTGTTCTCCTAGGACAATGTCATCTGATTAAATGTTAGCTGAGCCCAAGGGGGAATATGATTCTCCATTTCTCTGTATCTTCATATCCCACCTACCATTCAACATTTAGTTCAAATCCCCCCCTCTTCCAGGAAGTCTTTCCTAACTAGATTATTGGAACTACAAACATTTGAAAACAGAAGGGACCTTAGAGGTGAAACTTAGTGTAAGCTTTTTATTTATACACATGAGGAAACTGAAGCACAATAAGGCAAAGTGTCTATCTTGAATTCACAATCAGTCATAGATTCTAGCCCACATTAATCATTTCCCTCTCTGGAGATTTATAACATTTTGTTTTTGGTTCTTACTAGTTTTCTGTCACTGTATCCTTTATTCTCAAGAGTTTAAGGTCTTTGAAGATCATGATCCTGTCTTCTACCCTCTCACAATGTCAAAAGTATATATAATTCAGTTAGGATAAAAGCTTTTACAGTATTTGATTATGTTATTTCATAAAATAATAATAGTAATAATAATAATAATATAGTGATGAAAGTATCTAGGACATATATAGTGCTTATGATGTTCTAGTGTGTAAAGGGAACTCCTTCCTCCCAGGATCATGAACTTTCTGCTTATCCAAGCCAACCCATTAGCAACCTGGAGCTAGGGGTTAAGGGTCCAGGTCAGAGAGACTTTGATCCATTCCCGAGACGTGGTAGACCAACACAGAGAGAAAGGATGTGACATTGAATAGGGACTATAAAAATGAGACAGTAGAGGAGGCCGGGCTCTTCTCTGGAGATCTTTTGCTCAGGGTCTTGCTGCGATCTGGCTAGGGTGGAGATATACTCAAGTGGGCTGGTAAAATTAGGGTGGCAGGCTAGGAAATTTTTTTCTATTCTCTTTCCTCCTTATTTTTTTCTTAGACTACATTTATATTAAAATTAAATTGTTAAAAGCTACTATCATCTTCATGACTTAAGGGTTATTTACTTTTATAAAGATGGCGACCACAATTTTTAAAACTAATATTATATTTACAAACAAATTTCTAAAGATTACATTTAGGATATTATATTTGGCATAATATTAATTTTTCAACATTACACTAGGCACTATACTAAACATTTTATAAATATCTCATTTAATCCTCACAACAGTTGGGAGATAGATACTATTAGTATTCCCATCTTATATTTGAGGATAGTGAGAGGAATAGAAGCCTAGTGACTTGACCAAGGTCAAAAAGCTTCTAAGTGTCTGAAAACAGATTTGTGACTCCAGAGCCAAAAAGTATCCATCATGTCATTTAGCTCCCTGGGAAAGGGAAGTGGGAGGAGGTGATTGGGGGGAGGGGGGAATCATAACAGTAATAAAATAAAAATAATGATCATTATGATGATGATGATGACAATAATAATAATAATAATAAACTAGCAATAGGATCTAAAATATTAATAACTTTCAAAATAGCTCATATATATTATCTCACTTGATAAAATATAATTGTCTTATTTGAAGTCCATAATAAAAAGTTGTGGTTTTTCATATAATAAAACATCATAATGCATTTGCTTCTCTTCATAACACTTCAGAGAAGGGGGTAGTAGTACTAGTAATAGTAGTAGTTGTAGGAGTAATAGCAATAGCAGCAATAGCAGTAGAGGAGCAGGAGGAGGGAGAAGAGATGGATAATATTAGTACTACTATCACTAATAGCAAAAACTAACATAGTATTTTATTGGAAAAGAGCAAAAAAAACCCACCTTTCTTAGTATAAACAGTATTTTCCCATTTTACAGAAGAGAAAATTGAATTTCAGAAAGGTGTGATTGTGATTGATCCAGGGTCTTTTGTTCCAAAGCTGGGGAAACAGTCTATAGTTCAGCAAAGTTAAGCTTTATGTGACAGAATCAGCACTGAAATCTTAGATTTTATAACTCTATATTCCTTCTCTACAGAGGGAGGTTCAGTGAACCCTGGGAGGCAACTGTTGACAGCTATGTGTTGTTGGTGTCTTTCACATGATGGTGATGTTGATATATATCATACAGTGATAGAAAACATATTTCTAGATTAGCCATGCTACAAAAGAAATGTACAAATAAACGAGAAAAATAAATAAAATAGAAAAATGTGCTTCAATTTGCACTGAGACTTTATCAGAATTCATATGTGTGTATATATATTTATTTGTGTGTATATTATATTTTATATGTACAACATATCATATGTACACAAACATATATATGTCTATATATTATATATACATACTTTTAAATATTGATTCTCAAAACTGTATTGATAAATGTTTAACAACTTGAACTTTGGGAGAAAATTTGCCCAAAATACAACTTTTTAAATTTAATCTCTCATGTTTTCTCTTTCACTTTAAGTCTAGACAATCAACAAAACAATACATTAAGTCTTGATTTGTAGATTTGCCAGTTTTGAGATTTAAATGCTCACACTTAAAAATTTAACAATCAGCTCTTAGCACAGGCTATCTTCCTGGGTATGATGTAAGATGGACATTGATACCATACTGTCCTCTTCAGTCTTTACCACTGCAGGGAAAGAATAATGCAAATCTAAAAAGCAGGGGACTAAGGGTTGCATTCAACTCATGACTTCATACATTTTCTTTGTGTAAATGGGCTATTTCTGGGTCTCAGTTTTATTACTGGCATATGGGGTTAATATTTTCATTCCCTACTGCCAGACTTGTATGGGGAGAGTGCTTTGTAAATCCTGACCTAGAGAAAATGTGAATATTGTTTTTGTTTCCTTTATTTTTAAATACATGTTTATTTTATTAAATATGTCCCAATAACATTTTAATTATAAAATTATTTTTTAAATTTATATTTCTAAATTCTCACCCTCCCTCCTTCCTCTCCTTCCTCCTTGACAAAGTAATCAATATATTAATAACACACAGGAAGTTACACAAAACTTATTTTCATAACAGCCATGGTTCAAAAGAAAATATACCAAATAAACAGGAAAATTTTTTTTAAAAATGGAAAAAAGTATGCTTCAACCTGCATTGAGAATTCATCAGTTCTCCCTGAAGGTGGAGAACATTTTTCACCATGGATGCTTTGGAATTATCTTGGCTCATTGTCTTGCTTAGATTAGCTGAATTTTTCAGAGCCAATCATCCTCGTAATATTCCTCTTACTATGCACAATATTCTTCTGGTTCTGCTCACTTCATTTTGCTTGGGATCATACAAGTCTTTCCAGGTTTTTTGAAATCATCCTGCTCATCATTTCTTATAGCACAATAGTATTTCATCATTATTATAATTATTAACAACATCTTGACCCCAATTTGGGACTACATCTGGGGCAGTTGTGCCTTCCTCTTCTCTGATCCACACTCTTAAATAATGGATGCTTTAAACATTATTTTAAATAGGTGGTTGTGGTCCTTGTTCCCCAATGGGGTAGTGAGGAAATGCTGAATTTCGAATCAGTTGGCCACCAGTTCAAATCTCATTTCTGGCACTTGCTAAGTGTTCAACTACAGGCAAGTCATTCACCCATTCTGGATCTCTGTCTCTTCATCTGTCAACTGAGAGAGATTATGCTTGCCCTCCCCAACTTGGAGCACTATGGTAAAAGAAAGGGCTCTAGAATCCTGAAAATTGTCTAGCAGCAAGTTAGGAAAATGGAACAGAAGCAGAGATCATCAGTTACACAGACTTCAGTCCCAGGAGCTTATCCTTATATAAACACTGGCTGAAAAAGCCCGTCTTTAATGGGACCAAATGACTATTGTTTTGGCTAGCTCTCCTGGTCCTGGAAAAGGTTTAATGAGGAATTCCATTTCATGACTATGAGAGAAAACAAGCAAACCAAGGCACGACTAGCATTTCTTCATTCTAAGTCTGTTGGTCCCTGCACTTCATTAAATTCTTGCTTCTTAGAAGGAATTTGAATGAGTAAGTACTCAGAGACGTAGCCTGCAAAGGACTGTTTAGATTGGGATAAAAGATATGTGGGCAGTTGGAAAGGATTTATTCCCCTTTTGATGGCAAAGCATTTTAGTCTCTTCAATTCTTATTGTATTTTCATTTCTATTACATTCATCACTATATTTATATTTCAATATTTTCCTAGTCTTGTCCAACTATTCATGACCCCCTTTAGAGTTTTCCTGGAAAATGTATGGCAGTGGTTTGCCATTTCCTTCTCCAATTCATTTTATAAATTGAGAAATTGAGGTAAATTGAGTTAAATGGCCAGAGTTACAGTAAGTCTCTGAGGCCTCTGAACTCACAAAGATGAATTTTCTCTGACTCCAGGCCCAGAATTCTATCGACTGTGCCACCTAGCTAGGACCTTATATTTTCACATTCCCTTAATTTTTTTCTTCCAGAACTGTTAAGATCCTGGAGGTAAATGTATGATGGTGGGGCCATTATGGAACAAAACCAACATTTATTAAGAATCTCCCAAATACCAGGTTCTGTGCTATGTACTTTACAATCCAGTGAAATAGGAGCTATTATTACTCCCTCCATTTCACAAATACAAAGGTTAAGTGACTAGCCCAGGGTCATGAAGCTAGTAAGTGTCTGTTAACAGGGATATAAATTAGTTGCTATAAAAATGCATGGACAGAAAGATGAACATATTCGGTGAAGAAAGCTCTGCCTGGGATTAGGAAAAGAAGGACTTTCTGGACATAGATTTTCCCCACTAAAAATCACCAAAAGGTAGAAGATGGAAAATATGTGTGAGACTGAGAGACTTGGACTGACCAGGATGGATTTAAACAACTGAGACCTCTGTTTTAGATAAATAGATAACTCTGTCATGGATTCAGAATTAGGATGATAGGATTATAGTAGTATAAAATGAGATAATAGTTATAAAGTGCCTAGCAGAGTGCCTGGCATGAAGCAGCATTTACTAAGTAGAACTGATTTGCTTAAGATCACACATACTAATCATTAGAGGTGAAATTTGAACAATGGTCTTGTGTCTCTGGAGTCTAAAATTACTTCAAATTATTCCTCTTCCCTATCACTATTCCTACCCCCGACAAAAAGGGGAGAGAGGGAGGGAGGGAGGGAG
>NW_025358143.1:0-1125 GCF_016433145.1 Gracilinanus agilis | reverse complement strand
TATATTTAGCCCCAGCTGCTTCATCCTTATCACATCTCTTCCCCTCTACCTCTTTGACAGGTATTTGACAAACTCAAATCTACCCTAACCTCTCTCATCTTGTAGAGTTGATGTCTTTAACATAGTGATTCCCAAAGTGGGCGCCACCGCCCCCTGGTGGGTGCTGCAGCGATCCAGGGGGGCAGTGATGGCCACAGGTGCATTTATCTTTCCTATTAATTGCTACTAAAATTTAAAAAAAATTAATTTCCAGGGGGCTAAGTAATATTTTTTCTGGAAAGGGGGCAGTAGGCCAAAAAAGTTTGGGAACCACTGCTTTAACCCAAGTATCATCCTTTTCACTTATCCCCATTAAATTTGATCTTAGATTTGACCCAGTATTTTATCTGACACATGCTGGCTGTTGTTTTCCCTGATTTATATATTATTTTACCTATATTATCTCAATTGAGCTAGGCAAGTCACCTCATTTCTCAGTTTGGGCAATTCTGTGATCTCTAGAGACAATGCTAACCTGAATTATTGGTAAAGGGGGAAATTATTCATTCGGGAGTTCCCTGGATCAGTTAATTCCAGTCTCCATCCCTAATCTTTCACAGATCCTCTTCGTTAAAATCTTTTGAGATCCTGATTCTATGATCAAATGAAAGTAGTTCTTTCTAGTTTTGTGTCATCCACAAACCTGACAGGCAGGCTTTGCGTTTTCATTGAAGTTATTGATTTAAAAAAAAATTTCACACATCACAGTCTAACACAGATTCCTCCAAAGGGTTTCTGCCCAAAAATTCTGCCAGGTGAACACAATCCTGATTATTAATTGAAACCATTAACCATTAATAATTGAAACATTAATAATTTTGAGTCTGGCTATTCAGCCATATCTGAATCTACTTAACTCCAATCATTGTGTGTAAATGATCACTCTCCATCTTGTCCACAAAAATAGCATGAGGGATTTTTAAATGGTCAATTGCTTTGCTGAAATTTCAGGATCATAGAGCAAAAATGGTCCTCCAAGGTCATTCTATCCAAGCCTTCATATTTTCGATCATGCTTTTGAAGCACTTGATCATAGATGGGGACACAGAGTCCTAGTTCAACATTTCCTCATCTCCAGTATTGGAG
>NW_025358142.1:0-2532 GCF_016433145.1 Gracilinanus agilis | reverse complement strand
TGGGAGAAAACTTTATTGCATTGTTTGAACCTAGCCCTGCATGGCTGGGAAAGGGGACCCCACCTGTACCTACTATTTGGAGACCCTTAACCAAGGATCAAGGTTATGTTGACCAGAAATGTGGTCAAATCCTAAGATTGATGCAAGGAGTTTTCTCATAATTGTACATCTCAAGCAACTCATAGACTTATTGGAAAACTGGCCCTACTCTGGTCAATCAGTTATTGTTTCCATATTCCTTTTGATGGAAATGGGTAGTGATGGGCAGTGATAGAAGTGGGACCCTCATGTTAGCTTGTGTTTTTCACCAGTTAGTGCTAGTTAAGCATAAATTGCAGAATCTGTATTATTTTTAATCACCTGACTGGTCTTGTGCTGCTCTGTATTTACCTTAGTTTTGTAACTGTGCATTATTAATTACCTATTCTGGGCTTGTATTGTTCTGTACTTATATTAAGTTCTATACTGTTGGGCATTATTAATCACTTCTAGTGGTCTTGGGCTGTACTTTATACTCCCTGTGTTCCAGAAAGGTAGCGAGACCGCTCCAATGCTGACAATGATGGCAGGTGGGACAATGGAGGAACATGAGACACACTCACCAAAGATTCTGGCAGTCCCACGGGACCCCCAAAACCTGTGCATGCCCCCTAAGTTTAAGTATCCTTAAAGTTTACCTATGATGTGTCAGATCCCAAAATACCCCTTGACCTGGATTCCTACCCTTCTCTGCTATGTCCATTTTCTGGAGTTTTCACCCCGGAATGCCCCAGAATGCCCAGAGCTGGGCTATTCTGGGAAAAGGAGATTTCCTGGAATGTGAGGTGACAAACCCCAAGACCCTTAATTAATATGCAAACCTTGAACGCCCTTGGGCTACTCCTACAGCCCAGAGGCCATTCCAGCAGCCCCAAGGCTATTCCATCAGCTATTTCATCATTTTCAACCTCTTCTTTATTTTTTCATGATTCATGATTTTTCCCCTCCCTCCTCCCAGAGCTGACAAGCAGTTCCACTGGAGAATTATACCCAATATCTATTTCCATATTATTTATTTTTGTAATAGTCATCTTTTAAAATCAAATCCTATACCCATATAAAAATGTAATCAATCATATGTTTTTGTTTCTGTGTTTCTATTCCCACAGTTCTTTCTCTGGATGTGAGTAGCATCTTTCTCATAAATCCCTCAGAATTGTCCTGAATCATTGCATTGCTACTAATAGCAAAGTCTGTTACATTTGATCATCCCACAATGTTTCAGTTACTTTGTACAATGTTCTCCTGGTTATACCTCTTCTTTAAATAAAATTCTTTCATACCTTTGGTTTGGATGGAGTTTCGAACCTCCCATTCTTGGGGCAAGACCTTACTACAAACTTGGGAGTGTTTTCCCCACAACACTTGGATTGTTTACAGACACTTGAGGGGAATGGAATACCTTTTTTTTCTGATTTCAGAGAATTATGCTTGTTCCTTTTCTCCTTGCCAACTTGAAAAGTACAGAATGTTTCATCCAATTAGAAACCAAATTATTTAATGTTGCACTGTTTCAATTTAATTAATTGGCCTTATTTTGTTGTTTTTAATGTATTTAATGAATTCCCTGTATTTGGGGTCCACCCTTTAGCTGAGGAAGGGACTTGGTTGAATCCGAGGTATTTAGAAACCCCTATCATATAGGCTCCCCAAGATTTTCCCCAACACTCTGACCTTAAGGTCCTCACATTCCCACTACAATCTTGCAGATGTTTTGTATTTATCTGGGTAAGTTGTTTTCCCCAATGGCAGCTGGGCCCCTTCAGGAATGGATCTTTCACTTTGTCTTTGTAATCTCAGAGCCTATTTAACAGGAATTTAATGCGTGTTCATTGAATTGAACTAAAATTATTCCCACTCCTTGTCCCATCCAGGTCATTATCTCATAAAATACAGGCGAATAGAGAGAAACTGATGGATTTTTTTAAATGCTCCAAGAACAATAGCTTCAAGATAAAAAGTCACCAAGTTGATTTTATTTAATCCTGAACTTTTTGTGTTCAAAAGTAAGAAACCAGCTTGTGCAAAACAACCACAAAAATAAATAAATAAATAAAGATAAATAAATAAATAGGAGTCATTTTGAGGGGGTGGAAAAGCCCCAGAGGGAGTTAGATGTTGGGAAGTAGGCAGCTGGAATGTCTTAATTCCTTCTTGACACTGCTGGAGAAGAAAGAGAAATATGGTTATTAGGGGAGGCTCAAAGCTGTTGTTTTTTCCTCTCTCTGGGTTTTGGTTTGTTTTGTCATCTTATGGGATCATAGATTCTCATAATAGAAAGGGACCCCAGTGGCTAGCTGATCCCAACTGATTAAGAACCCTCTTCCCAGAAATAGTCATCAAGCCTCTGCTTGAAGTGAAAGACAACTCACTACTTACAAAGGCAGCCCATTTGGCTTTTGGACAGCTCTGATAATTAGTCAGGTTTTCCCTGAATCAAGGTGAAATTCATTCTTTCTCTCTCTCTCTCTCTCTCTCTCTCTCTCTCTCTCT
>NW_025358141.1:0-6430 GCF_016433145.1 Gracilinanus agilis | reverse complement strand
GAGAGGAGAGAGAGAGAGAGAGAGAGAGAGAGAGAGAGAGAGAGAGAGAGAGAGAGAGAGAGAGAGAGAGAAGAAAGAATAGCTTTGAGGTTTAGTTTAGATTATGTGGCGCCCTTGCCCATTGAGCATTGAGGTTTGGATGCTCACCAGGGTAGCTTTCTGCTGGAGAGATTTTGGTCCAAGGTGCACTGAGGCGAGTGACTTAGGCTCTGACTTCTTGTGGAAGCCATTCTTTCATAGAAAGTCCTAAGTCCAACCTCACAAGGGTTTTGTCAGATTTGTAGGTGAGACACTGTCCTTTTTCCCGAAGCCACCAAGTCCTATAGCAATGTATCATTATTGTGAACTCATTGTAAGTCAGATTTGGGGCTAATAAAGCTTTTAGAGCAATCTTGAGGTAGAGGGAAATTTAAAAAAAAAAATCTTATATTCCATCTTAGAATCAATACTATGTATTGGTTCCAAGGCAGAAGAGCAATAAGTAAATAAGTAAGGGCTAGGCAGTAGAGGTCAAGTGACTTGGCCAAGTTCACACATCTAGAAAGTGTCTCAGGCCAAATTTCAACCCAGGAAATCTCTAGTCCTGACTTCCTAGCTCCTGAGCCACTCTGCTGCCCCTGATGGGAATATTTTGAAGAAGGCATGATTTTTAGGCAAAATCAAGAAGGAAAGCTGAACTTTGGTAAAGGCCAACTTTAAAATTCATGTCCTGGGGCAAGGGGGGTGGGGTAACTATTTTTATATGATGGGAAATTTACTTTAAAATTAGCATCCTAGGGACAGTACTATTTTTACAAAGAGAGGATACGTAGGCTGAATGGGGAAGATGTTCTCCCCTCTCCATCCTCCCTGAGGAGTTCCATCCTTAAAGAAAATCAGAATGGTATCTTTGCAACCGTAGAAGATGAGAGTTAAGAATAGCAAAAATAAATCTATAAATCCTTGTAGGATTTATTCCTTGATGCCTTAGAGCTACACTCAGATTCCCAGTGGTGGGAAAAAACTCAAGAAGAAGAGCAAATATTTATGAGATGTCATGAGAGGCAGAATGTCTTAATACATAGAAAGTTGACATCAGAGCTCACAGAGCGCTGGGTGAATCGTTCAGCTCCTCAGCGCTCTTCAAGCTTTCGAAGACTATAATTTACGGAGAAAGTACAGAGCTGTGTTGGTAGAGGGAGTTTGTCATCTGGGGATCCCCTCAAGTCAGGACCAGAAGCATTTACTGAGCTATCTCAGCCCGGCACGGTGTTAAGTGCTAAAGCTATAAATCAAAGGAAGAGTCTTTTAGGGCTTCATCATCTACTAGAAGAGACGATACACAATGTACACACGAGACATAGACTGGATAAATAGAGATAATTACGGGAAGGCGATGCTAGCATTAGGTCCCTGTCCCTAGGCAGGCATCTAATATACCAGGAGTTTTTATTGGGGAGGAATAGAGGCAGAGCTTTTGTACTAATTCCCCCCAAATTATATTAGCTATTTTTTGGGAGTTGACGGATCCAGGAAGAATTCCATTTCCAGTCCTTGCTCGTCGCTGTGTGCTTTATTGCTTAATCCTCTTCCCCGCCCACTCTCGCCTGTAAGCCCCCCTAGTTGCTCTTTTGGGGGCTGACAAGCTTCTCAGGTAGTTTTCTGAAGGGTCAAAGGCTTGAAATGTAATTTCGGACTTGGAGGAGCTCCACTTGGCTTGGAGTTGGTAAGTGCGGAGGTCGACTGGCCTCTTGTTATGTCACTGCACTCCTTCGTCCGGCAAGAGATGGGGGGTTCATAGAAGGCCCTGGTACCCCCAAAACAGTGCCTGGGAATCCTCGGGCTGCCTGGGCTTACACAGCAAGCCCTAGTAGACCTGGGGGCAGAAAACGAGCCTCGAATTTAAGTGCTGGAGGAGACTTCTGAAGTCATCTAGGGCGAGTTTTTATATGAACTACTTTGTAACCCTTCCGTTAATTTAATGGTTTTGGTCTTCCAAGTCCCCAAACCCAGCGTGGCACCTTGCAAATAGCAGGTGCAAATCAATGATCGCTGGATTTTATCGAACATTAAAGTCCTCTTTTGTGGAAGTCCTTGTCGAGGAAGCTGGACAGACGTGTGTTTTAAGCTCCTACTGTGTGCCCGGTGAGGGCAATACCAGGTCAAAAAACAAAACGATTTACAGTCTCGTGGAGCCCACATTCAAATGGAGGAGACCACAAGCCCGTGTAAAAATGTAGGCAATATAAGCAGAAAGTGAATTACGAAAGCAAATGAATGCTTTTCTGTATGCACGCACATAGACGAACACCCACAAAGCAGTTTGGTCCAGGAAAATGTAAACATCGGCATGATCTCGCTTCCTTTCTTGAGGATTTTGTAATCCGATGGATGAGGGTGAAGGCAGGTTCACAGATCACTTGTTCTGGGGTGAGCGGATCCAGCGAAGGACAGTTTGGAGAAAAGAGAGGCAGGAAATGGGGGAGATTTTAGCTAGAAGGGAAAGCCAAGAGGATGGTGGAGGAGGCGGCTCTTGGGCGGTGCCTCGAGGGATGGCAGGTATTTCAGGCGATAGAGATGGCAGAAGAGGGGTGTCATCTTTGGGGGTGCGAGCAAGAAGGGAAGGCAGAGGAGGCCGGAGGACAGAGAACACGGGGAAAAGAAAGGTATGAAACAAACCTGCAAGGATCAGCTCATCGGATCATTTTTGTAGAGTTCCAAGTAACGTTGGGCGCCATCAACCTCCTCATCTTACAGAAGAGAAAAGTGAGGGTCAGATAATGTCGGCCGCTTGTCCGGTGGCTCTGGAGGCTTTGAAGCCACGTCCCCCACTTGAACCATGACGCCACCCTCTCCTTCTGTGCTTCACTTACCTAATCTGTACCCCTTGGCTTCGTGGCCCCTTTCATCCCTCTTCTAACACTCAGTGATCCTCTGATAAGGGCCGATGTTAAATCAAGATTTATTAAAATGAAGAATTCAATTTGAGTGCTATTTGGGCAATTCTTTGTCCATTTAACATCCCTAATTTAGGTGATGAATTATGAAATCAATGAAAAGTGGAAATCTTTTTTCAAGATTTATTGAAAGTAACATAACAAAAGAGCATGGGTCAGAGGACCTGGGTTCAAATCCTGCCTCAGACTCCCGTCCCTTTAAGATACTGAGCACATCATTTCATTTCTTGGTTCCCCGGCGCCCGTCTCAGAACCCAAAATACCCGTCTTTACTCGTGGCAGGAATTTCAGTAGTTTAAGCCCCCTGGACGGATGAAACTGCAGGGGCAGATTAAAAAACCATTTGCCCAGAAGGTGGTTGAGCTGCTGTGGGGGTGGGGGCTCCCCTTTGTCTTCTCTCTGCTTCAGCTCAGGTTCGGGGTCAGCCCGAGCCCGGAGAACCTCTCCTCCCGGGGTCCGCCGCCTTCCCGAATCGGCGTCCTCCCGCCTGCGTGGGGCGACCCGGAGAAAGTCTGCCCCGGCCCACCTGGGCCCTCCGGACACTGGCTCTCTTTGTTTCCCGGGACGGTGGGGGATGTTAATAGGGATCGGAATGTCGGGGTTGGAGACAAAGCCTCTCTTTGGCCATATTTCCTTGTGCCAGCTTGCTGTAACAGATAACTTGAGCATTTTTTTTCCCCCTCTTTAAATTAGGAAGTCAAACCGAGCTTTTCAGTATCTCTCAAAAGGTCCTGCCTTCCTTTTGTTTGCTGTATTAATTATTGACTGAGGCCCTGGGCAGTGTGCTGGACGAAGGCCAGGCACGCTGGTCAAGGTATCCACCTGCTCCAGAGGGAAGACCTTGTCTGGCTTTTATCTCCCGTGGGGGTTCTTCACCTTTTGTGTGTCCTCTGCCCTTTTGCCTGGCTAGAGAAGCCTCCACATTCTTCAGAATTATGACTATATATATCTCATATATATATATATATATATTTTTTTTTAATGCAGGAGATGACCAAGGAAACCCATTTTTAAAAATATAGTCATCAAAGCAGTTGATGGAGCCCAAGTGAAGAACCCTGGGTCTCCGGTGGTGCTTGTCCTGAATCCCATTTGAAAACTAAACATCCTCCGATGGGGGTTTGGCCAATTATGTTATAGCAGCACTTGATTTCAAGGCTGATCTTCTTTGATCTGAAATTCAGGCCTTCCCTCAACTCAGTTGTGAGCAAAAATAGAACCAAAATGATAAAGAAAAATTTTTAAAAAACAAGAAAATGATTAAAAAGGAGTTCAGGGCTCTGGATTTCACATAGAGTCTAAAAAAGGGAAAGGACAATTTAAACAAGTCAGACATTTTAAAAAAGAAAGATCTTGGGTCCCTAGATCAGAATGTTGTGACAGAGCATTCTTTTTGATCAGAAAACTGGAGGGATAATTAAAACTCTTTTTTTTTTTTTTCCCTATTAGGCTGCCATATCCATTCCCCAGATTACATAGTCTTAAGAGCGACATGAGTAATGGGTTTGAGTTGACTTCTTAGAATAGAGAAGAGAGAGAGATAGTCAGTGGAGAAGGGAAGGAGGTGGGCAGAGGAGAGACTCACCCACAGTTTGGAAAGAACCAGACACAGGAAGTGGGAAGGGGACAGGGGATTCCTTTGCTCCAGTTTCAGTTGTTTTCGTCCTCCCACTAGATGAACATTTTCCAAAGGGAAAATATTCTTTAAATAGGGGATGGGAAAAATAAAGGGCTTATTAGTTGTAGACTTCTGGTCAAAGGGCCTTTTACTGAAATTTGAATGAATCTCCATTTCAATAATTCTCCCATTCTTTTCCTTTTTGCATTTTTCATTATATTTGCAGGCTACCCTCTACTCAGCCTTCTCCAACACTACATATAGAAACCATTTCCACAAATGAATACAAAGAAGGTTCAGACAGATTCACTTTATTTTATACTATTTCACGTGAAAATGGTATTGGTATTTCAAGGCTTTCTGAGTTTTCAACTGTAATTGCTCCAGTGGCCTTTAGAGTTGTTGTAGTACTTCATTAAAACTTCACTTTAATAAATTTCCCACATATCATTTCTAGGGATGCCCATGTAAAAAATCCTTCAAACTTTCATTCTTTAACTGTGCTGCTGCATTTGGCCATGCTAATTACAATACATCATGTTAATTATCCAGGTACTCCTGGAGATTGACCCAACTTTAAAATAGTTAGATTCTCTCTTTTTTTTTAAACTTCTACTTAAAAGCCATCTTATGTACATGGTTTAGGAGATAATAGGTCCCTAGTCAGACCATGTTTGGAATTTTGCACTTTTATCCCGTGTGCCACATTTTCAGAAGGCTATTAATGAGCTGGAGAATGTTGACAGGAAGATAACCAGGATGGTGATGTGCCTTAAAACTGTGCCAAATGAGCATCACATAACGGGACTGCTAGTGTTTAAGGTGGGTTGAATAAAACTTAGAGAGTCCGTGATAACTACCTTCAAGCAAAAAAGCAGACTTATTCTGCTTGGCCCTCTAAGAACAGAATGAGCAACAGTGGAAAAGGGTGATGTGGTGGATAAAGAAAAGAACTTGAAGTCAAGACCTGGTTTCAAATCCTTCCTCTAATTCAGTGGTTCCCAAACTTTTTTTGGCCTACTGCCCCTTTTCCAGAAAAAATATTACTTAGCCCCCTGGAAATTAATTTTTTTTTTAAATTTTAATAGCAATTAATAGGAAAGATAAATGCACCTGTGGCCATCACCGCCTCCCTGGATCATTGCAGCACCCACCAGGGGGCGGTGGCGCCCACTTTGGGAATCACTGCTCTAACACATTCTTGACCCTAACCTGTTCACTTAGACTGTTCACTTAACCTGTGTCATATTGGACTAGAGGGTCCTGAGGATCTTTTCTGGATCTGAATTGATGGTCTTAAAAGTAGCCAAGATAACAAATCGAGGATTGATATAAGTAAGAACTGCCTAACAATTAGAGCTAATCCAAAATGGAATAGGTTGTTTCCAGAAGTAATGGGTCTTCCCCTCCTTTAAAGCAGAGACTAAAGGACCATTATTCATGGCCAGTAAGGTCCCTCTCAACTCTAGGATTCTGTGAAAGAAATCAAAGTGTAGAGTAATGTGAGGTTCTTGAAAAATAAGCCTCTTTCCCATCAGAACGTCTCTAAAATCCCAAACAATCCAGACCCCCAACAATCTCCAGATAAAGGAAGCCATCCACTTGCTGTTGCTAGTTACAGAGCACACGCCATCCTGTCTCTGACCTCATATTTGCCTTTATCAACACTTCTTATGACACGATTTACTGAGTGGAACAAAACGACCCTTAAAACAAAGAGGGATGGACAAGTCTAGCCATGTTTCTGGTTCACTTAGTTCCTTAAAACTATTTCAGGGTTTTGCCAAAGCACAGTTTTATTAATATTTAGTCTCTGGGGAGATTTATTTCTTCATGGAATGTCTCCAAATTATTCCATAAAGTACAATCTCTCTCT
>NW_025358140.1:0-6959 GCF_016433145.1 Gracilinanus agilis | reverse complement strand
ATATACATATATATATATTTGTCTAATCAGAAGCACCTAACTTTTTTTTTTGTAGTAAATCCTTGCCAGTTTGGTGAAACTTATGCATCTCTTCTCACAATAGTATTTTCAAATGCTTAAAAAAATATGAAATTTTTTTTTCATGTAACTTAGTTATATCTCCATGATTATTGAAATCCTTTTCAAAGTGAAACAATAACATGCAAAATGTGCTCAAGTTAATTCCTTTTTAAGTATATTAGTAACATGGACTCTAAATTTCCTTAAAGTTCCAAATCCATGATTCTGAAATCTGTGATTCTACTGATAAAGAATGACTTCTTTTTCTTTTTTTTCTCCCTCTTTTAAGCCTTTTCTTTCCCTGGAAAACTAGAGAATGAAATTAAACCTGTTAGATTTCATAGGCTTAACATATTATTAGTGCCATCCTAGACCTATCATTGCTGGCCAAGAAAGGATTTCATGACATTCGGGTCCCAAGTATGTAAGCTGACTTATACCACAATGTGGTGTCAACTCCTTTCTCGTTGAGTACTCTAGATATGCTGCTTGACAGAAGTATAACCTCTAGTACCCTTTGATTCACTTCCAGAAGTTGATAATTTGGTACTGTCCTTAGTCAAATTTTTTGGTAAATCCAAGAATATTTTGTGAAATCAAAGGCCAGATGGTCTGCAACAGAGTCTATTTTCTATATCACTTGACCTATTTTGTATTGTCTCTTCTTAATATTTTCTCAATAGCTGAAATAGCAGAATTTCAAAATCTCTATTTAAACTAAGACTATATTTAGAACAAGATGGTTCACCGTGGAATTTTCCAAATTGTTGCCATTAAGCCCTGTCTGTAGTTTTGAAAAAGGGACCTCTCGAAATATTTTTCTCTCTTAAAATTTCTGAATGAATTTTAACAGAAATTAATACCTATGCAGCTCACAGAAAAGCAAATATTTATGAAGGGAAAATATTTAGCAATAAGATCTGATCAGTGGCTGAAAAAACAGCTTCTTTTTTTCTTATTTAATATTGCCTACTAAAGGGCACTCAGTGACCACAAAAAAAGGCATTTTTAATCATATTTAATGTTTAAAAGTAGTCAGCATCTGGAAAAGAAACTGCTTATAAAATTTTTTAATACATACAGCTGCTGAGTACTCCTCTGGAGTGTTATATTTAAAGCTGAAATGGGAACATCTGGGGGGGATCTTGTAAAGTCATCATTAATGTTCTTTTTCATATGTTATATATTAAGGTTATATTGGTCTGTATATTCAAAAAAGCAATTCATTTGAAATAGTTATATTGAAGTAGCAGTGAGGATCAGAACTTGTTGAGTAATTTCATCAAACCCAACAGATAACATGTTGGAAGTGAATAAGTCACTATTCAAAGGTATAGGTAGCAATGTCCTTATATTCAAACCCGTTAATTTTTAAGCCAGAATCAATCTCTTAAAATGCTTTCCTCCAAGTACTTTTTTTGCTATTGTCAATTACTAACATTTCTAATAAGGAAAAAGCTTATTGTTATCATTGTTGTTGTTTTAGTAATTATATTTAAATGGTTTGTCCACAAGAAAGTTTTATTCTTCCCCAATTTCTTTTTTTCAGGACCCCAAAGAGCAATAGTTTTTCAACCTTTTGGTCCCAAGAGCCATTTACAATTTGGAAATTTATTGAGAACTATCACCATTGTGGTATTGGAAATTTGGGAGTCCTTAAACTAATTTTGAGATCCCTGATCTAAACTTCCTGTGGACTTTGAGGGCCCTTTCAAACTACATTTCCCAAGAGCCAACTGGCTTCCTCTCTTGCATAATCAAATGGACACGAAGCATAATAATGTAGACAGAAGGATAAATAGTGAGTCACTATTTCAGTGACTATTCAGGGACCTCAAAATTAGTTTAAGGACTCCCAAATTTCCAATACCACACCATTTCCCCCCAAGAGTTTTTGTGTGGTTTATATATCTATTGATATTTAACATATTAGGAATCAATATATTTAGTATTATTATAAAAACAATTCTGCCCTCATGGACCCCTGAAATGGTCTTAGGGACTTTTGAGGTCCCCACACAACAATATGAGAACAACTGCTTTAGATATTTTACCATTATCTTATTAAATGGGCAAGACATATTTTAAATTTTCTATAGAGGTTGTGAGGAATGGTTTCTGGACCTAGAGGCAAGTTCCTTAACCTTTATGTAAGGTGGGACCAATAAGACTAGCACTACTGCTTCACAGTGGTTGTGAGCAAAGCACTTTGAAAATCATAAAAGTCTATAGATAACAAGAGTTACTGTTCTCTTCAACATTAACGTGCTTTTATGTGCCACAGTGTGATGGAGAATGATCAGTACAGTGAAGAGAATAAAATCCATACTAAACAAGGACTCACTGGAGAGGTTCTGAGGGTCTTTCAACTCTGCTTATTACTGTTTCATGGATATTAAAGCATTCTAAATTGTGATATAAATGAGTCATTAATGTTATTTCTATAGTCAAAATATAACCTTAAAGATATCAGAAGGATATGAAAGCTGGTTTGGATTAATAAAAAAAATCCTCAGTTCACGTACTATATATGAACTCTCAAATTAAAATTTGTATCTGGCTTCCTGCCTTAAAATCCAGTCCTGTTTGAATTCTGACATTCTATGAGTTCAATTCCCCACATTGTAGAGGAACCCACTGGACACTACTGATCACTTCCTTCATATGTTTAATTGCCATGAGATAGGATTTCTTGATCAAAAAATAAACCCATAACTAAAAAATGGTTATTCTCCCTCTAAAATGAGTAGTATTGAAATAAGAAAGTAGTTTCCCAACAGTCAATTGCTGTGGCTAACCACTGCTGAGTGAGCTTGAATGAAAGATGGACTACTTTGCCAGCTGTCAGAACAAATGTAATACAGTGTTAAAGGAGGACCCAGAGATTACATATATTTCAGAATGGAAATAATACCTTTTATTGCTGTTAAGAATAAGCACATATGCCACACACATTGGGGAACTGCATGAAGACTTTATAAAGAGAGAAAGGACTTAAAGGTCCAGTAGTACCATGGAGTTGTGTTTCCTTTGCCACATGTGTATCCTAGACATGTACCTCGATACCACTATATATAATTTTGTACTCAAGTTTGAACCTATTCTGCCTTTGAATTTAATATGTATTTATGACAATATGTACCCCAAGGGTATATGAGAAATGTGTTTTAACTACAGCTTTTTTTTTACTTTATTATCTTAGTAAATGTCTTTCTTCTGAACTGATTAAGTTTACTGGCTGATTGCTGAAATGAAACCCATCAGTGGGGGCTTATAAGGTACATAGTTTTGGAAATAACCACTCATATATTTATTTTTTAAAAAGCAAGAATAGTAGCCAAACTTTCTAGGCTCAAACTCATGTCCATGGCAGAGGGTTACCCAGTCTTGGATTAACAACCTCTAGTAAAGAGGAAATTCTCTCCTTTCTAAGGGAATGCATTTTACTTTTAGACATCTCTAATTACTAGACAGTGTTTTTTTCCTGACATCAAAGCTAAATCTATTTCTTTTTCCATTTCCATGCATTGCTTTAAGTTCTGACTTCTAGATCCAAATGGAGTAAGTCTTATACTTTTCCCATGTGACCACTCTTCAAATAATTTAGGTTGCCATCATGTGCTCCCTAAGACTTAATTTTTATTATAAAATTTAAAGTATTTAGTGATTCATTTTGTTTGAAATAATAAGTACATCCTAAGAACTCTGTAATATATCCTCCCACAAAATATATTTCGCCCAAACAATAAAGCAAACCCCCCTAATAGCCTGATAATGTTTTTAGTTTATTATTAGCAGAAACAAGTGTGGGCTTTAGATTTGAGAGTATGATACCAGCATCATCTATTGTTTTTGACAAGAGTTTAGTTGTCTCTCAATACTAATTTTGTTTACATTGTTGTGATCATTGTGTCTACTTTTTTAGGAACTCTCTTTCCTTCTCTCTGTATCACTTTCTAAAATTCTTCACAAATTTCTCTGACTTATTAAAATCTATCATTCTCTATGATGTATTACCATTTCATTACATTCATACCCAATAATGTATTCAGCATAATCATTCCAAATCTTTGGATATATATTTGATCCCAGGTTTTGCTATGACAAATAATTTTGCTTTGCCTTTTTTTGTACATTGGGGTCATTTTTTGCTATCAATAACCCCAGTGAGGTACTTCTTTCTCTTCTCTGCCTCTTGGTGTACCTCGTTTCCTTCAGTACTCAGGGTGAGCACTAACTTCTGCATGAATCCTTTTCAAATCTTCTAAGCTACAAACACAGCCACTTTCAAAGTTAACTTGAATGCATAAATGTGTATATATATGGATATGTATGTGTATGTATGTATTTATGAACACATATATAAATAAATGTATGACATAAGAATCATATAAGATATAATAATACCAGAAAACATTCACATTTCGTGAATATTATAGTTTTGAGCTCACTGGCCAGCTTCCAACAATAGTAATATCTGAAGTGGAAAACCAACTAAGAAAGACCCAGGCTATTGCTTGTCATTCAGTTGCTATGATTTGGAAGTAAAAACTAATCCAAGAACTCAGCCTATCAAATAGAAGTGATGAGAGCATTGCATAGCTAAGATACATCAAGTCTAAAAGTGGTATTTCCTGAGACAATAAAGGTAATAATAACAATAGCAACAGCAACAAAAACAACAGTAATATCAGCAGTTCATCCTTACATAGTGCTTTAAGATTTGCAAAGTGCTTTATAAATATTCATTTTATACTTACAAGAACCCTGGGAAGTAGTTACTACTAGAATCCCCATTTTACAGATGAGGGAACTGAGACAGGCAGAAGTAAAATGGCCTGACCAGGATAACACAGGTAGTAAATGTCTGAGGCTGAATTTGAACTCAGGTCTTGCCAAATCTATGCCCAGCACTCTATCCAAGTGACCTAAAGACCGTTTCCCTTAAGATCAGACACCTCTCTTCCAGCAACTGAGACTTAATAGTACCTTTTGCCCTGAAACTTTTCTTTCCTTCTTCCTATAAGTCAGCCAGTGAAACTGTTTTCTCTATTTCCATTCTTATTAAAGTAACTATGTATTCAAGCAACACACAGACAGTTCTCTGCTCCGTGTCACATAATGGGTACTTAGAAAATGCTTACTAAATGGGTTCAATGAGGAATAAAGAGGAAAAACAGGAATAAAAGAATATTAGAAAATTGTTGTGTGAATGACTTTATTATCACCAATACAAGGATCCAGAAGAACTCCAAGATTCGAATGACAAAAAAGGCTATCTGCCACCATAAAAGGAACGAATGGAATTTGAACCTAGATTGAAGCATGGTGTTTTCTACTTTATTTCTTTCATGAGTTTTTTTTCCCTTGTATAAATAGTATATGTCTTCTTTGACAACATGATGAACATGGAAATACATGTTAATGATAGCACATGTATAACATATATCATATTACTTGCTGTCTTGGGAAGGAGGGAGGAGAAAAGGAGAGGGAGAGAACATAGATAAAAAAAAATGCCCAAAAACAATTACTAAAATTGTAACTACATGCACTGGAAAAGAAAATATAATAAAAATTAAAAGAAAAAAGATCTCTCTCTCTCTCCTCTCCTCTTCTCTCTTCTTTCTCTCTCCTCTCTCCTCTCTCTCTTTCTCTTTCTCTCTCTCTCTCTCTCATGCATACACACAATGATATTAGGATTGTCAACTTAATTTTTGGAAACCCAAGTTTGCCTTTTTCCCTTGCAAATTTGCCTTTAGAGGAAGTCCCAAACTGACTTTGTCTTAGACAGAACTAGGAATTGCCAAGGATCCATTAAGTGTCCTGAATAGAAGTAATAGAAATGCTCAAATCCTCAATCATCCTCTTCGTCTTAGAAGTTTTCCCCATTGTATCAGAAATTCATTCCCAAGAAGACCAGTGCAGGAACCATCCTTTTTGTATCCATTGTAGTGGACCACTCCAGAATACCCCAATCTCTTTCCCAAGCCTTCTTGCAATCTGTCAGTGTATGCTGGCAGGTGCTTAATTCCCCAAAAGGCATATAAGTCCCCAATTCTATTATTCTTGGGAGAATCATCTTTGGCGTTGATTCTCTCAGAGACACTCTTCCAGAGTCCCAGAGTCTTTGGCTCTGTGTGATTTTTAAGCACTTGACTCTGTGTGGCAGCTGAATATTAAGGACTGCTTCTTTCCTGGTTGAAGATTTGGTTTTATGACTAATTTCGTGGTTCTGTGTCTTTTCAAGTTGACAGGACACATGATAAGATTGAATTTATTAAGGATTTGGACTTCATGAAACTCTAAAAGTTTATACCTGAGATTGAGCTATTATTATTTAAGAAGATTGAGTGACTTGTCTAAAACTACTAAGCTTATAAAAACAGTCATATCAGAACTAGTATCTTGGAGAACAGTGGAGCAAACATTTTATTTGGAGTCACAGGATCTGGGCTCAATTTCAAGACTTTTTTGCTACCTGCATGACTATTTCTCAATCATCTAATTTTTACGGGCTTCAGTTCCCATACCTGTCAAATGAAAGTTTTAGACTCTGGAAGTCACTTCTAGCTCTAAATCTCTAATCTCTAATCTTATAATTCTAAATCTCCTGAGAGTATAGATCTGGTGTAGTTTCCAAGACATGAATAAAGTTTAGTCTTAATATAGATTTCAGTTGAGATTGTAGCTCACTTCTCCATTTCTTAAACAAAAGAGTTGGGAGGAGCTGGGTAGCTCAGTGGATAGAGAACTAGGCCTAGATTCTGGAGGTCCAAATCTAACCTCAGACACTTCCCAGTTGTGTGACCCTGGGCACATCACTTGACTCCCATTGTCTAGCTTTCACCACTCTTCTGCCTTGGAATCAATACACAGTATTAATTCTAAGATGGAAA
>NW_025358139.1:0-3663 GCF_016433145.1 Gracilinanus agilis | reverse complement strand
TTATTATCCACATTTTATAGTTGGGGAGACTGAGGCAGAGATGAAGTGACTTACACAAGGTCACATAGCTAATTCGTGTCCCAGGTAGGATTTGAACCCCCAAGTTCAGCAATCTTTCTAGCTGCTTGTCTACTTCTCCCTTCTGACCATTTGAATCTTCCAAAGAGAGAAGGAAGCAAAGCCTTGGGGTTGATACTCTGCTCTTCCTGAGTTGTCCTGGAGACTCATCTGTTTCCCATGTCCTTGGGTTCAAGGCCAGAAGTCAGGGTGTTCTGTGAACAGTCCTCACAGCTGAGGTCTCAACTTTCACTGCTTTTGGAAGTCTCTCCTGGAACATCCAGCCAGTAGTGGCTGCCTTTCCAGGAAATTCCAAATAGTGTAAAGTGTATTCCTAGTGGAAGCAATAAGGAAGGCTGGGAAGGGGGAAGATGGGCAGATTGACATTCAGGTGACTAGATGAGGCTCCAGGAGGGAATTTACTCCCGTGTATTGTTTCTTTTTCAGCCCCCAATCCCCAACCTCCCACACCTTTAAGGGAGTCAAAATAAAGGAAACAGCCAAAGGAAGTAATCCAGACTGGTTTAATCAGCAAATCACATCAGGGTTTGAGTACAATGGCAAAGTGCCACTCCATTCTCTCTGGATAAGAAAGCAAGCCAGGGAGCCTGCTGTAAACATGTGGTCTTGTTCTTGAAAAGGGTTCATTCATACATTTATTCCCGTTGCCACCCCCACCCCACCCCATTCACTCTCTTCTCCTTGGGAGAAGCTGGGGGAAAATACCCTTAAAGCTTAGTTCCCTGCTCACTGGGACTGGGGATAGCTTTCTTTAGGATCTTTCTCCCTTTGTGAAGGAAAAGGTCTTGGGGGGCTTGTTTAGCTTTCCTCCCCTTCCCATCCCACAGGCAGCAGGCTTCTACTAGGTTGGAACCAGCAGGAAGGTGCACCCCTCCTCCCCAGAAGCCCCATTCCTGGTCTGTTCCTCCTGTTGGGTGGCCTAGCCCCAGTGGGTTAGCTTTTCAGGGTCAGGTGCAAGACTCATCTCTCAGATGTCTGGTTTTAACTGAGAGGGAATTGCTTAAGGAATAAAAAATCAAATGCTTTCATTTGCCTCTGTCTGTTAACAAATATTTTATTCCTGTCCTGTTTCTGGTTATGAACAGCTTGGGGGAGTTGGGAATTATTATCTGAAAATAAATCCATTGTACTAGGAGACTCTTTTCGCCATTTTTCTGGTTTTCCCTTCTCTTGTTCCTCTTTTAGAAATATATAAAAAAAAGACCAGTTATAGGCCAGATCCTGAGAAAACTGGGTGTAAGAGAATTGTTCCAAATATTCCTGCAGCAGCTCCCAGTCCAGATTGTATAGGACTTGAGGTCAGATTCTACCTCAGATGTTTGCTACCTCTGAATTTGAGGAGGTCACTTTGTCTCCAGAGGCCCTAGTTTCCTCATTTGTAAAAAAAAAAAAAAAAGAATAGATTGAACTAGATGACCTCTAAGTTCTCTTCTAATTCCAGAACTATGTTCTAAAATGAAGAAGACTTGCATATGGGTGAGTATTGGACAAGAGTAGAGAAAGAATAACTGGATTCTTTGAGTCTTTCATGGTATCTTCTCCCATCTTCCTCCTCTTTTATCTTTTTTTTTTTTTTTTTTTAGACCCTTGCTTTTTCTCTAAGGACTAGGCAATTGGGGTTAAGTGACTTGCTCAGTAGCACACAGCTAGGAAATATCTGAGGCCAAATTTGAACCCAGGATCTTCCATCTCCAAGCTTGGCTTTCTATCTACTGAACCACCTAGCTGCCCTTCTTCTCCCTTATCTTGTGATTTCATCACCACAGAGAACTCTTGAGAAGGAAACTCCCTGCACCAAGAAAGAAGGTTGGCACCCTTGCTGTAACTTGTGGTCTGGAGAAAACATCTAGGACATTAAATGATTTATCCAGGGTTATAGTTAGTATGTGTTAGAGATGGAACTTGGACCCAGGTCCTCCTGACTCAGAAACCTGTTGTTGTTCAGTTGTTTAGTCTTGTCTCTCTTCCTGACCCCCTAGATCATAGCTATCAATGGGACTTTCTTGGCAAGGATACCAGAGTGGTTTGCCATTTCTTTCTCCAGCGGATCATTTCAGCAGGCAACCAGAGGTTAAATGACTTGCCCAACATCACAGTGCTAGGAAATGTCTGAGACTGGATTTGAATTTTGGTCTTCCTGACTGTGGGACCAGTGCTCTTAACTACCAAGCCCCAACCGCTCTATCAATGGTGCCATGTTGCTTCTCTTCACAGTATTGTCCTTTATCTGTATCTAGAGGTAGGGATAGGACAGGTGATTTCATTGGTATTGGGAATGCCCATATGGAGAATCTCTATCAATGGAGACCAGCACCCCTTCCCTATAATTTAGAATCATGAGGTGTTGCCTAGAACACTTAACGGTTAGGTATCTAGGGTCGCCCATAATATAGTATATGCTAGAGGTGGGACTTGATGAAAAGTCTTCCTTTCACTGAGACGTGTTCTCTATCCACCATGCCAAGGCTGCTTCTTAGAGAGAAGGGTTTTGTCAAGAGAGGAGAGCAGAAGGGGAAACCATAACCCTCCCCCCAAAAAACTTGGGGACCCACATAAACATGAATGAGTTGGCTCAGTGGTCACATTAGCTCCATCACATTCATTCACATGCATGATCTTGCTTGGTGATGCCTGAGTTTCTGTTGTCTTCTTTTAGGGAACTGTCTGGTAACAGTCTGCCAGCCCCAGGTTGCAACTTGCCTTTTATCACTAATATATCCACTGCAGAGGGGAAAAAAAATAATTTCTTTGTGGTTAAAGCTCAATTTTAAGCAACTGTGATACCAGTTAAGTTTTCAGGAAGTCTGCCTTATCCTCGAGGAATTCAGTTCCAAGAGTGCACCAAAAAGGGTCCGGCGCTGGGCTAGGGGAGAGGAATGGGGCCCCAGGGAAGGATGCCCTTCTGACCAGCTGCTTTTTATTGTCTTTCAGAAATCCGGAATGGAAACCTGAAGGCCATTTTAGGCCTTTTTTTCAGCCTGTCCAGATACAAGCAACAGCAACAGCAGCCCCAGAAACAGCATCACTCATCTCAGCCAGCCCCCACGGCAGTGGTTTCACAGCTGGCAACATCTCCCTACCAGTGTCAGGTCGGGGCACAGCAGCCTCAGCAACAGGTGCCGGCTACCCCCCAAACCCAGTGCCAGCCGCACCCACCAGCTTGCCATCAGCCATCAAAAGCACAGCCAGAAATGCAGTCCAGGTGGGGCTTCCTTTTCAAAGCATCCTCGTCCTCTTCATCTCCCAGCATCTGTCTAGTCAGGGAATGTCTTTCCCCTGAGGATCTTCAGGGAGAGCAGCTCCCGGGCATCTGGGAGAAAAACAGATAGAACAAGCCAGTCCTCCAGGAATGGATGGGACGGCTCGTCTTTATAGGTCAGGGTGCCGGCAGCCACAATTAATTAGCTGGTTCAGCTATAATTCTATGCCTGTCAAATTCATACCAGCATGTAGTAAAATGGCCTTTTTAATAAAATTCAGAGACCTCTCAGGTTTCTCTCTCTGGAAAAAAAAAAAAAGCTTTACCTTCTGTCTTAGAATGAATACTATTTTTAATATTTATGATTATATATAACTATATATACA
>NW_025358138.1:0-5523 GCF_016433145.1 Gracilinanus agilis | reverse complement strand
GATATAGATATAGATATAGATATGAGTCAAAGTTAAGTGACTTACAGAGCAAGGCACAGCTGGTAAGTATCTGAGGGCAGATTTGAATGCAGGAAGACTACTTTTTACTGACTATAGGCTCAATATACTATTCAGTGTCTCATGGTTATGTTGATCTTAACAAAGATGTTTGGGAAGCTGAAGAGATGGCCTAAAACTAGAAACCCTCCTTCCCCACACACAGGTTAGAGTGAGTAGGGAGGGGTAGGTACGCTTTACTCTCACCCCTTCCACCAAGCAGTTGGAAATCAGTTGGAAATGGAGGCAGGACTGATGTCTTCTGGAAAGGCTCAGCAAGGCAAATATCTAATGATGTTCAATTTCTCAATTTATATTCCCCACAGGTTTGACTGATGGACAATAGGAGAAACTTGATGTCTTGTAGTTATAAGGGACAGATGAATGTAACTTGTATGGACCAGACAGCTGAAGGAAACTCAGCTGAAGTTGGATGTAAGTATTCCTAGAAAAATAAACAGGCACTGCTCCCAAAAGATGAAGTTGTTACTGATAAAAGAGGAAGGGGAAGGTAGGGAGGTTTTTCAGGGATTAGGATAAGATCTGGGAAGCCCTGAACTATTAGATAGAAACAGCCCCTGTGGTAGACTTTATATCTAGTTTGTTGTCAAAGCTTATAATTATCACTTCAAATATATAAATAACTAAATAACAATTGCACTGTTGCTAGAAAGGTCTAGTTCAGCTAAACAGGCAAACTGCAAAAAAAATGGATATTGCCACATGTGGCCTCCAAAGCAATCCCCAAACCAGGAACAGCAAGCAGAGAGATCTGCTCATGTCAACCCTCAGGAACCAACTGACCAACTTCTTTCAAACTGTCCCCTCACCCAGAGTTCTCCAGGGGGGATCCCCTGGAATTCTGGGTGAAGGTTGTGTGTTGAAGGTTTCCTGTATCTTGCAGGAATTCCACCCTGCCATTCCCATGTTGCACTCACTAAACTTATTTTAAAATAAGTCTGGTGACTAGTGTTGAATTTGAGAGTTTAGCTCAAGCTGCCCCAAATCTAAGAGTTTTGGTATAGTAAAAATTCACATTTCCAAATGTCGGAATTTTTGTCCACAAACTATTATCTAGATCTATCACCCTTCATTTGGCTATTTAGAATTCTGTGCTACTTCAAGAGTATATCCAGAAATAATAATGCTCAAAAAGACCCATGATTTCCTCAATCCAGAAGTTTCTTGTAACAAATACTCAAATCTATCTAGTACTACCTATTCTGTTTAACAATCATCCATGACTTCCTCAAAGATTATAACCCAGTTTGCACACTATATACTGGAAGTCTTTCCAACTTCCTCTCCAGATTGTGAAGGTACCAGTGGATATCTTTAAAAGACATTAACAAGCTGGTCTTTTCCTAAGAAATATTTTCAGTGTTATACTATACTCCTCTGCACATACTCTATACTACAGGAAAAATTGTCTTTTTGATTTTCCTCACACATTGGACCCAGTCTCCCATTCAGTGGGAGATTGGCTTTCTCTCAGGGCTAGAATTATCTCCTTCCTAGTATTTACCTTTTATCTTCCCCAAATTCCTTCAATTCTTACTCTAAATTCCACATACTGAAAGCTTTTCCCATTTACCTTCCTAGATTATATCCCCAGTTTATCCTACAGAAATATTATAGATCTATAATTGTTTGTGTGTTGCCTCCATTATTTGAATATGGATTCCCTGAAAACAGGAAGTTTTTCCTTTCCTTATATTCCCCAGGAATTTGATAATCATATAGTAAGGAAGATGAGAATGTATAAACATGCCTTGGACTTTTACTAACAAAATGACTCTGGACAAGTTCATTATCCCGTCTCAGCCTCAGCCTCTCAATCTATGAAATGATAATAAATAAGAATAACAGGTACTTTCCAGAGTTGTTGTAAGCATGAAACTCATGTAAGTATGTATAGTGCTTTGCAAATATTGAAGTAAAATTGTTATAAAAATGTTAAGGGAAATAACAAATAACAATAAATGTTAGAGGAAAAACTACATTTTCCAAGGAAATCTGAATCATTTTGATGTATGTGAATTGGAAACGTTTTGTTGTAAACACACACACACACACACACACACACACACACACACACACACACACACATATTTCTTTCCATCAGGGAAAATGGAACTACCAGCCATAGAACCTAACATTATAAAGGAAGAAGAATTGGTACTAAAAAGAACAGTTAAGAAAATAAACTGGGTTGGATGAGCTTTATATAGAGATATATGTAACTGCAAAGTAAATGGGGAGAGAGATACTAAAGATGTGGAAAAAAATTCCCAACTTTTTAATCCTCTCCTGAAAAAAAGATAGTTGACAAGACATCAGTAACTATAGATCCACATTGCCTACCATCTCATCCATATAAAAATCTTTATGATAGTCATTCATCTAAGTATAAATTGATTCTTCTATAAGGGTATTGTAGGGCTATAATAAGCAATCTACAATAATGAGTACTATACTTATCATCTCAAAATTGACTGAAAGATATAGAGAATATAAGATCCCATTGTGCTTATTGCTTGTTGATTTTGAAATAAGCAACAAAATATCTCCTTACAAGCTCTATGACAATACTAATAGAATGCTAGGTACAATACTAATAAAATAACATTAACTTCACTGAGTGACATTAAAAGCCAACAATAGGTATATGCCATAGAATTTGTGAAATGTAATGAAAAGTGGTTTACTTCTGGATGGAGAGTTCCAAAAAAGTAATCATAGAGTGAAAAAGTCCTTCCATACAAAATATCCATAAGAGCTCAACATTAAATCAAGAAATAATCATCATACATATGCATACAAAGAATGAGTCATATGAATCTATTCTTTAAATGGTAGACAATTCAAGAGCATATCTGTGAACCTAGAAATTATAGAAAGATCATGGATTTCTGGAACAATGCATATTATTTAAGGAAATGATAGCAATTTAACATCTTATTGTAGGTTATGAAACAGAAGCTTATGAATTTTAATAAATCAATAATGGCAAATAGCTATAACTACTGATATGGATTTCATATGTCTCTTTCCCAACTCAGATATTATTCTAGTTGATACTATATACAAATTTAGTGCTTGATGTAGCATCTGAGATCATTGATTCTGCCATTTTAAAAATGAGAAAACTGAGGGAGAAAGAGAGTAAGTGACTTGCCAAAGCTCGTATAGACTGAAAATATATGAATCAGGAACAAAACTCAGATTTTCTTGATTATAGTTCAAGCACTCTATCATGTAACCAAGTTTCCTGACCAATTTTCTCCTTGCTTTTTGCTATGTGTGGTAATTAGTCTTATGGTTGTCACATTTGACCTGGGTTCCTAGACTTGTGAATTCCTATGGATCAAACTACTAAGACTGGGACATCATATCCTGTACCTAGAAGTGAAAAGAACAAAGGAAAAAAAAAAACAGCAAAACTCAGGTCCACTTCTCCAGGCCATGTAGAGAAAGGAGAAAGGAAGAGGTGACCCTCAGACCCCTTTCTTTGGGTTGTGACAAATTCTTCATCCTTCTATTCAAATGCAGGAAATATTCAAGACTGTGATTAATTAGGTAATTTTAAAAACACAGACAATCCAACTTATGAAAGACAGTGGTACATGACAATGAACTCAGATTTTCTACTCATATATCAGTTATTCTGTCTTCCACAGATTTGTCTGTGCCTTCTACATTAGTGAAATTTTAGTTGAACTAGGCATATATCAAACTCTCAAAATACTACTGATTCCCATTTAAAAATTACCGTCTCTGTCATAAAGGCAATGGTAAATTTTGAAAATGATGTCTATGTTCCTAGTCTGGACAATTCATCTAGCATAGTGAAGAGTGATGACAAACCTTTTAGAGAAAAGTGCCAGACACCACCCCCCAGACCTACTGCTGTGCCTGCCCTCCCCAGAGACCAAGTGTCACTCCCTGAGCCCCTCAGACCAAGTGCTGCACCTCCCCTCACCTTACCCTAAGACAATGAAAGTTAGGAAGTACTCTCATTGGGCTGCTGGGCAGTGGGGCAGGTGAATTGAGGAATATCCTCAGGTGCATGGAGAAGGGGAGGGCAACAACTCCTCCTTGAGTTCCTCTGAATTTCTAACAAAAAACAAAACATGAGAAAAAAATGACTACAGGTGTACCCTTTTTGGTACATGCACCATAGGTTTGCCATCATGAATCTACAGTCTCCAGAGAGAATTATAAATAGACCTGATTATGTTATCCCAAATATGAATCATATTTGAGATTTCTTCTCTGACATCGATTTGTGCACCTACCAAATATGTTATAATTTTATTATTATTGGTCCAGTGATATGATTCATTTCCATTTAACCACTTAATATCAGATTACTTTTTATAAAAAAAACTATCTGATACTGGCTAAGAAATAGAAAAGTAGATCAGTGGAAAAGAATAGACAGACATTCAACCAATAATTGTAAAATGTAGTAATCTTGTGTTTGATAAAAGTAAAGATCCAAGTTTTGCAGCTAATAATTTATTAATAAAATTACTGGGAAAACTGAAAAACAGTCTGACAGAAACTAGATATAGACCAATATATTACACAATTTTTCAAGATAAGATCAAAATGGATAGATGAACTAGGCATTAAGGAGATATCATAAGCAAATTAGAAGAACACGGAATATATTTACTATCAAATTTATGGATGAGAGGAATTTATAAATAAACAAGAGCTATAAAACATGGTAATATATAAAATGAATTATTTTGTATACATTAAATTTAATTTTTTTAATTTATCTTCTTACTTGTTGGGGGAATATAGACGATTTCTTGGAAAGAGGTCCCATATCTAAAATATATAGACAATTTTGTCCAATTTATGGTCAAAATAGTCAAAAGATATGAATTAGGCAAGAAGGGTTATAAAACTGTGTACCTTTTGACCCAGAAATATAAATTATAGTTTAATTTTCTAAGGTGATCAGGGAAAAAGGAAAATAACTTATATGCTCTAAAATATTTATAGCATCTCTCTTTGTTGTGGAAAAGACCTGAAAACTAAAAGAATACCTATCTGTTGCAGAATAGTTAAAACACATGGCATACGATTGAGATGAAATACTACCACAACGTAAAAAAATGATGAACTGGTTAAATTAAATGTATAGAACAACCTAAAGTTACAAAGAAAGAAGAGGGCAGAACCAAGAGTATAGTACATACGGTAACAGAAATATTGTTTTAAGAATTACTTATATTTGTCCACATCCAGAAAAAGAACTGATAAGTAAAAATAAGTATGACATAGTTTTATATGTACAACTATCTTTTTGTCAAATAATGCATTCTCTACTGGAGGAAAGGGGAAACGGGGCTAGTTACCTGGGAATTTTAATATAAATTTAATATAAATATAAATTTAACATAAATTTATATTTATAATATAAATACATATAAATTTAAAATAAACAAA
>NW_025358137.1:0-5012 GCF_016433145.1 Gracilinanus agilis | reverse complement strand
TCTCTCTCCCCCCCCCCTCTCTCTCTCTCCCTCTCTCTCTCTGTCTCCCTCCCTGTCTCTCCCTCCCTATCTCTGTCCCTGTCTCTGCCTCTGTCTCTGTCTCCTCTTTGGTGCTCAGGGTTCAGCCCTAAGATTGGCCCATCCAGGCTTTAGAAGCCAGCTCGGGCGTTGAAAAGGCCTGTGGACGGTGCCGAGGCTGGGGGTGCTCTTGGATAACACGGCTTTGGGCCAGAGGACGAGGCTCCCCCCTGACCTGGCTAAGCAGAAGACGGGAACTTGGAGGGAGCCGGTGCCAAGTAGAGGTGAAATGTACGGATGGTTGGCTGACCTCGAGCTGAGTCTACCGCACGGCGGCCCCCGGATTGCAGCAGTAGGTCTCAGCCACTGACTAAGTCGTGTCCCTGCGAAGCGTCCGGGGCGCCTTTGGGCATCGCTTTTGGGTGTAGGAGATGCCCCGCTCCATCCCTGATGCCCGCTTTTGGAGAGGTCCTTGGCATAAGCCGGATCCTCCGGGCACCGGTGCGGCCGCAGATCCTCGTATTTCGGGCACAGTAGCCGTGTGTGTGCTCGTTGCCTCCTCCGCGCTCCAGCAGACCGCAAGCTTCTTCAGGGCAGGCCGGGCCTCTCTCGTTTTGGGCTCGCGATGGTCCCCTCTCCGGGCTGGCTGTCTTCTTCCTGGCCTCCAGCAGGGGGCCCCCAGGGCCGAGAATAGCCGGTAAGAGGAAGATGGGGGCGGCGCCACCACCCGCCGCCTTTCTGTCGGCTTTAAGGGAGACGCCGGTGGTCTCAGGGGAAATCGCGATCGATCGATCGATCGATCGGTAGGTATTCAGGAAGGCGCCCTCTGTACCCGGCGGGGCTCGGCTTTATATCGAAGCGAGCAAGTCTGTGCCCTCAAGGAGCTGATTTTCCGCCGGGGGAGGCGAGTTTCCGGATCCATAAAGGCTCTAAAACCATCCTGTGAGGAAGGGCGCCCAACCGGCATCCCTTCTGATTTATGGCTCACACAAGACCGCTCGGATTCAGGGGGAAAGCGGGGCCATAAACGGAGAGCCAGAAAAGCCGGGAGGGGCCACCTAACCTCCCTCCCCCCAGTTTTATGGTCGGCGGAAGGGAAGCTCGGAGAGGGGAGGTAGGGGACTGGCCCGAGGTCACACAGCTGGCGGAGCCCACATCTTGTGTCCCGGAGCCTGGCGCTCATTCTACGACACCAGGCTGAGAAGGGAACCCTTAAACGATTCCATCTGTTAATACATCTCATTCCAGCTCCGCAAGCTGAGGACGGAGCTATCAGCCCAAGTGTGGCGTTCGGGTTATCTGTGCTCTCCGCTGATCCCTGGGAGTTGCTCACTTCAGGGAGCATTTCCCGGCTCACCCCGGCCGGAGCTGAAGTGACCACTGATGGGTGTTCTTACTCCAGTCATTTCAGTCTCGTCCTGACTCCACTCGGGGTTTTCTGGGCAGCGATACTGGAGCGCTTTGCCATTTTCTTCTCCAGCTTATTTTCCAGATGAGAAAACGGAGGCAAACTGGGTTAAGTGACTTGCCCAAGGTCACACAGCTAGTGCCGGCCAGATGCCACTGCTAGTCATCATGAAGGCGCTGACTTCCTTAGTCTCTGAAGGGTGTTTAAGCAGCCTGGTGACCCGCCAGCTTTCTGTCAGACATCCATTGAACATCAGCCCTACTGCAACTGAGAAATGGACTCGAGACTCCTCAGAGCCACCATGTCCAGCCAAAGGGGTTCATCACCCTTTATTTGTATGTTTCATGAACCCCTCCGGCAGCCCGGGGAAGCCTAGAGACTCCTCAGAGCCCGGTTTTTAAATGCACAAAAGAGAGTTCACAGGATTATAAAGAAAACCAAGACAATGTTGTCAAAATAGTTTGTTAACAACCCAATTTCATGGACCCACCGCAGGTGATGAACTCCAGCTTTGGAGGGGAAGCCAGTCCTGCTGATTTCTTTTTCAAGCTGGAGGAAGCATTAGGCTTGGGGGAGGGGGGAAGGAACCCTTCTTATCCATCCCTCTTGGGCAATGGAAAGAGCCCTATCTTGAAGATAAGGGTCCTGGGTTTGAATGCTGCCTCTGCTGGTTGATTGTCTCACTTCTGGTTAAGTAGCTAGGCCTCAGTTTCTTCTTTTGTTTGCAGAGGATACCGGAGGGTCTTCAGGGCTCTTTCTAGCACCACATTTTATGAACAGCAGCAGAGACACTACAACACAGTCTGGAGTGGGTCTGAGCTGCTAAACCCTCCCCTCTCCCCTCCAGCAGTCACAAAAGCAGAACGTGGAGCTGTTCTGTTTCTCTAGAATCTAGAATCAGTGGCTCCCAAACTTTTTTGGCCTACTGCCCCCTTTCCAGAAGGAATATTACTCAGCCCCCTGGAAATTATTTTTTTTTTTAAATTTTAATAGCAATTAATAGGAAAGATCAATGCACCTGTGGCCATCACCCCCCCCCTGGATCACTGCAGCACCCACCAGGGGGCGGTGGCGCCCACTTTGGGAATCACTGACGTAGATGAACACGCCAGGTCTTGGGAGCTCTCTTAAGACTATAAAATGCTAGAGGCAGGAAATTTGTTTGCTTTTCTTTGTTTGCTGGTCCTTAGCAGTGCCTGGTATACAGGAGAAGCTTAATAAATGCTAGTTGACCAACTGCTCAGATCTCCCTTGTGATATTGTATCTTCTTGTAATCTGTTTGCATTTTATTTCTGAGATTGTAAACTCTAAAGGGCAGGCACTCTGCCTTTGTATCTCTGCTGGTGTTTTTGATTCTCCAGGCTAAGCCTAGCTGTTCCAGCTCAGTGGTCTATATACAACGGGCACTTTACTGTTTATTAAATGAATCAATGACATTTCTGGGCCTCAGTTTCCTCATCTGTCAAGTGGTCCAGCTCCGACGTTCTCTGACTGTTCTTGTACACATCGCCTAACATCTCTCTGCCACTCTTTATCTATACAATGAGGGGCTTGGATAAAGTGGCCCCTATGCTTCTGGCTTGAAGTCTATGACCCTGGGACTTTTTCCAGGAGGTAAATAGGGGCAGAATAAAAAGGAATAAGGCACACCGACTGGAGACTTTGTGTCACTTCTGGTAGGATGAAGAGGGACAGCTTTTGGGGGTGACAGGAGAAACTTGGCTGTGGACGAATGTTTTTATGTGAATTTTTTTTAAACCCTTGTACTTCGGTGTATTGTCTCATAGGTGGAAGAGTGGTAAGGGTGGGCAATGGGGGTCAAGTGACCTGCCCAGGGTCACACAGCTGGGAAGTGGCTGAGGCTGGGTTTGAACCTAGGACCTCCTGTCTCTAGGCCTGACTCTCACTCCACTGAGCTACCCAGTTGCCCCTGTTTTGTGTTTTTAAACCCTTAACTTCTGTGTATTGGCTCCTTGGTGGAAGAGTAGTAAGGGTGGGCAATGGGAAGCAAGTGACTTGCCCAGGGTCACACAGCTGGGAAGTGTCTGAGGCCGGATTTGAACCTAGTACCTCCTGTCTCTAGGCCTGTTTATGTGAATTTGAACTTAGAGGCAGCTCAGGGGGGAGTGGGGTGATGGAGAATGGGAGAAGATGCTTTTTTGACTCTCGCTCCAGGAAGTGCTTGATAAATGGCCGCTGATTGATGATCCCATCCCCCCCTCTACTTGGGAGACCAGTTCGTGTTGGGTTTGCCTCTCTCCCTTGTGTCTCTAACGTTTCCCGATTATTATTATCATCTCTCTCATCACTGAGACCCAGAGTTCAGGTGTTGAGGACGTGGGCCTCCTGAGCTCGCCAGCTTCTTTCGCATTCTGCCTGAATACCAGGGTGAGCAGGAAAGGAGTCCTGACCCCAGGCCTGGAAGCTGGAAATAGCTGACTTGACTTAGATTCCCTTCTGGGATTCGTCGGCTCATCAATCTAGCCCTAGATGTGCCTTTAGAAGCCAAGCAGTCATAGGATGGTAGATCTGGGGTAGAAATCACCTTAAGAGACCATCTAGTTATGGGATTGGGGGAGCCTTGTAGCTCAGTGGGTAGAGAGGTTGTTGGGCCCAGAGGCAGGAAGACTTCTCTTCCTGAGATCAAATCTGGCCTCAGACACTTACTAGCTGTATGACCCTGGGCAAGTCATTTCACCCTGTTTGCCTCAGTTTCCTCATCTGTCCAATGAACTGGAGAAGGAAATGGGCAAACCAATCAGTTTTCTTTGCCAAGAAAACCCTAGGTGGGGCTACAAAGGGACAACAAACTGTGGGATCATATAGTTAGAGCTGGAAGAGACCTTTGAGACCAGCTTGTCCATCCTCTCTATTTAACAGATTACATGACCTTAAACAAGTCCCCTTACTGGCCACCAGTCATATAAGTAGTAAATAATAGAGCCATGCAAGTAGTCAGGTCATGATAGAGGCTGAGTTTGAAAACAGATACTCCTGGTGATAAACTCAGTGCTTTTCCCATGTTGTCTCTGAAGTAACTTTGAATGCAGGCTCAATTGCGCTGGCCTGGGTTAGAAGGTTCTGAATTCTAGCTTTGCCACCTCCTCCTCCTACCTGGTAAGCACAGACAGGTGGCCTCTCATCTCAGGGCCCCAGCCCAGGAAGCTGGAGGAGAGGATCCTTAGGGCTTCCGTTCAGATCCAAGTCCTGTCTCCTCTGTCTGATTTCTGTTGCTTTCTGCCTTTGCCTCACCCAGGGTGATTCTGGTCCCAAAAAGGCAATGCTGTGTCTCTGACAGCCAAGACAAGGCTGTGCTTTCCCAGCCCTCCCTCCACTCCCTCCAAAATCAGAGCCCAGAGACCCAGAAGGAAGGGAAATGTCAGCCCCCATGTGCAGGTGATGAGTATCCTAGAAGGATGTGGAAAACTCGAGGCAGGAAAAGGCAGATAAAAATCACCAACTTTTTTAGTGGGGGCTGAATTCAGGGGAGTATGTAAGGAGAGACAGAGAGAGGAACAGAGACAAAGGAGAGACAGAGACAGGGAGGGAGGGAGGGAGGGAGAGAGAGAGAGAGAGAGAGAGAGA
>NW_025358136.1:0-1510 GCF_016433145.1 Gracilinanus agilis | reverse complement strand
TTGTAATTTTATAATTATGATTATACAATACTGAAGGCAAATAAGGGCCAGGCTTTATATATACATATATAATGAAGCTTCTTTTCCATTCTGAGGTAGAAACAGACCTTTCTCTGCTCTTCACACTTGGCACTGCATCTCTAAACTTACTTTGCTTTATAATCAATTTCCTCATCTTCACTCTTTCTGATTTACTCAATTGCCAGTACTCTTTGTCAGATTACCTTGTATTTATTCTGCGTATGTGTGTTTGTGTGTATTTGTCCCCTCCAGGTAGAATGAGTTTCTTTAGAATAGAAATTGTTTCATTCTTCATATTCTCAGCACCTAGTATAGTGCCTGGAATTTTATAAGCTTTTTCTTTCTTTCTTTTATTTTTAATCAAAACTCTTCACCTTCTCCCTTAGAATGGATACTAAATATCTGTTTCGCAAAAGTTTGGGAAGAGCCAGGCAATAGGGATTAAGTAACTTGCCCAGGATCATAGAGCCGGGAACTGTTAAGCCACATTTGATCCCAGGTGGTCCTGACTTGGAGGGGGCCTGGCGCTCCTTATAGTGCTACCTAGTTGCACCTTAGCAAGCACTTTTTTCTTTTAACTTTTACCTTACGTTTTAGGATTGATACAGAGTATCTGTTCCAAGGCAGAAGAGTTGTAAAGGCTAGGCAATTGGGGTTAAGAGACTTGCCCAGTCACATTAGGAAGTGTCTACTGCTAGGTTTGAACCCAGGATGTCCCATCCCCAGGCCCTATTCACTGAGCCACCCATAGTAAGTTCTTAGTAAATGTTGGTTAGTTAATTGTTCGACATACACATAAATAGAATAAGGTAGAAATTGATAAAGGCAGAGGAGACGTCTTGAAAAATATAAGAATGTGGAAGGAGGGAACTGATGGGATCAGGAAATCTTCATGGAAGGGGAACTTTTTATTTCCCAGTTGGAAGAGCTGGGGCCTGCTGGGGTGTCTGAGGACATGACCCTAGAGAAGGAAAACCAGGAGGCCATGGAGGACTGGGATACAGATGTAGGAGAAGGCTTCAGTTTGTACTATGATTCCTACTCTGTGGATGAGCGAATTGATTCAGACAGTAAGGTAAGGAGCCCCCTGGGTCTGGGGTGAGGTGGCCTCCCTGTTACCAACTTCTTGTTAACCTCTATGATGCTCCTTCCACCTTTAGAGTATCTGTCCCCCTGCTTCTCCGTACACCTCCTGATGCTTTAAGATTAATCTTTCTCTATTGACTCTATCTCTTGTCCTTCCAAACATCCTTTCACAGTTACCTACCTGGGATGCTTCCATGATTTACCCTACAAAACTGTTTACACACACACACACACACACACACACACACACAGAGCCAGGGCGGGGGGGTAGAGAGAATATGAGGGAGAGAGAAAATGAGAGAGAAAATGAGGGAGAAAAAATGAGAGAGAGAACAAGGGAGAGAGGAAATGAGAGAGAGAGAATGAGGGAGAGAGGAAGAGGGAGAGAGAGAGAGAGAGAGAG
>NW_025358135.1:0-7531 GCF_016433145.1 Gracilinanus agilis | reverse complement strand
CCTGTTTTTACTTTCCTCTTCACCCCCCCTTCACCCCTCCCATATCCAACTCCATTTCCACTGGTTTTAACATGTGTGATCAATCAAGACTTATTTACATATTATTGATAGTTGCATTGGTGTGGTCCTTTAGTGTCTACATCCCCCAACCATGTCTTCATCCTCAATAATATCCCCATGGGCCCCTGTGTTCAAGCTGTTGTTTTTCTTCTGTGTTTACATTCCTGCAATTCTTCCTCTGAACCTGGGTAGTGTTCTTTTCCATAAATCCCTCAGAATTGTCCTGGTTCATTGCATTGCTGCCAATACAGAAGTCCATTACATTTGATTTTACTACAGTGTCTCAGTCTCTGTGTACAATGTTCTTCTTCCTCTGCTCCTTTTACTCTGCATCAATTACTGGAGGTCTTTCCAGTTCACATGGAATTGCTTCATTTTATTATTCCTTTGAGTACATTAGTATTCCATCACCAGCATATATCACAATTTGTTCAGCCATTCCTCAATTGAAGGGTTGGCATACCCTCAGTTTCCAGTTTTTTGCCACCACAAAGAGCACGGCTATAAATATTTTTGTACAAGTCTGTTTATCTATGATCTATTTGGGGTACAAACCCAGGAATGCTATGCCTGGATCAAAGGACAAGCAGTCTTTTAGAGCTCTTTGGGCATAGTTCCAAATTGCCATCCAGAATGGTTGGATCAGTTCACAACTCCACCAGCAATGCATTAATGACCCCAATTTTGCCACATCCCCTCCAACATTCATCACTCTCCCATGCTATTGTTTTAGCCAATCTGCTAGGTGTGAGGCGGTAACTCCAAATTGTTTTTATTTGCATTTCTCTAATTATTAGAGATTTAGAACACTTTCTTATGTGCTTATTGATTTGATTTCTTCATCTGAAAATTGCCTATTCTTGTCCCTTGCCCATTTATCAATTGGGGAATGGCTTGATTTTCTTATACAATTGATTTAGCTCCTTGTATATTTGAGTAATTAGACCTCTGTCAGAGTTTTTTGTTATAAAGATTTTTTTCCCCAGTTTGTTGTTTCCCTTCTGATTTTGGTTGCATTGTTTTTGTTTGTAGAAAAACTTTTTAATTTAACATGATCAAAATTATTTATTTTACATTTTTCAATTTTTTCTAACTGTTGCTTGGCTTTAAAATTTTCCCTTTCCCATAGAACTGACAGGCTAACTATTCTATGTTCAGATAATTTACTTACAGTTTCCTTCTTTATATTCAAGTCATTCACCCATTCTAAATTTATCTTGGTGTAGGGTGTGAGATGTTGATCTAAACCTTATCTCTCCCATATTGTTTTCCAATTTTCCCAGCAGTTTTTATCAAATAGTGGATTATTGTCCCCAAATTTGAGTTCTTTGGTTTATCATACACTGTCTTGCTGATGTCACGTACTCCAAGTCTATTCCACTGATCCTCTCTTCTATCTCTTAGCCAGTACCATATGGTTTTGATGACCACTGCTTTATAGTATAGTTTAATATCTGGTAATGCTAGGCCACCTTCCTTCATGTTTTTTTTTCATTATTTCCCTTGATATTCTTGATCTTTTGTTCTTCCAAATGAACTTTGTTATAGTTTTTCTAATTCAGTAAAGTTTTTTGGTAGTTTGATAGGTATGGCACTAAATAGGTAAATTAATTTGGGCAAAATGTTCATTTTTATTATGTTAGCTCGTCCTACTCATGAGCAATCAATGTTTTTCTAATTGTTTAGATCTAGTTTTAATTGTTTGGAAAATGTTTTGTAGTTGTGTTCCTATAATTCCTGTGTTTGTTTTGGTAGATAGATTCCTAAGTATTTTATATTGTCTAGGGTGATTTTGAATGCTGTTAATCTTTCTACCTCTTCCTGCTGTGATGTGATTTATGTGCATTTATTTTGTATCCTGCAATTTTGCTAAAGTTGTTGATTATTTCTGTTAGCTTTTTAGTTGATTCTCTAGGATTTTTTAAGTAGACCATCATTTCATCTTCAGAGAGCTTAGTCTCCTTGTTACCTATTTTAATACCTTCAATGTATTTTTCTTCTCTAATTGCTACTGCTGGTGTTTCTAGTACAATGTTAAATAATAAAGGTGATAGTGGGCATCCTTGTTTCGTGCCTGATCTTATTAGGAAGGCTTCTAATTTATCCCCATTGCATATGATGCTTGGTGATGGTTTTAGATATATATTGTTTATTATTTTTAGGAAAGGTCCTTCTACTCCTATACTTTCTAGTGTTTTCAATAGGAATGGATATTGTATTTTGTCAAACACTTTTTCAGCATCTATTATAGAGATAATGATGTGGTTTTTTTTTGTTTTTTTGGTTTTTTTTACCCTTAACTTATTATGTGTATTGACTTATAGGTGGAAGAGTGGTAAGGATAGGCAATGGGGGTCAAGTGACTTGCCCAGGGTCACACAGCTGGGAGTGTCTGAGGCCAGATTTGAACCTAGGACCTCCCGTCTCTAGGCCTGGCTCTCAATCCACTGAGCTACCCAGCTGCCCCAATCATGTGGTTTTTGTTGGTTTTCTTGTTGATACGGTCAATTATGTGAATGGTTTTCCTGATGTTGAACCATCCTTGAATTCCTGGTATAAGTCCCACCTGATCATAATGAATAACCCTTGTGATCACTTGCTGGAGTCTTTTTGCAAGTATTCTGTTTAAGATTTTTGAATCTATGTTTATTAAGGAGATTGGTCTGTAGTTTTCTTTCTCTGTTTTTGATCTACCTGGCTTTGGGATCAGTACCATATTTGTATCATAAAAGGAGTTTGGTAGGACTCCTTCTTTGCTTATTATGTCAAATAGTTTGTATATAGTATTGGACTTAGTTGTTCTTTGAAGGTTTGATAGAATTCACTGGTGACTCCATCTGTTCCTGAAATTTTTTCTTAGGGAGTTCTTTGATGACTTGTTCAATTTCTTTTTCTTATATGGGATTATTTAAGTATTATATTTCTTGTACTGCTAATCTAGGCAATTTATATTTTTGTAAATATTCATCCATCTCCTCTAGATTGTTATATTTATTGCCATATAATTGGGCAAAATAGTTTTCAATGATTGCCTTGATTTCCTCTTCATTAGAGGTGAGGTCTCCCTTTTCATCTTTGATACTGATGATTTCGTTTTCTTTCCTTTTTTTAAATTAGATTGACCAGTACTTTGTCAATTTTATTTGTTTGTTGACAATACCAGCTTCTAGTCTTATTAATTCAATAATTCTTTTACTTTCAATTTTATTGATTTCTCCTTTAATTTTTATAATCTCTAATTTAGTCTTTAGCTTGGGATTTTTAATTTGTTCCCTTTCTAGTTTTATAATTTGCATGCCCAGTTCATTGATCTTTGCCCTCTCTAATTTGTTAATACATGCTCAAGGATATAAATTTCCCCCTGAGTACTGCCTTAGCTGCATCCCACAGAGTTTGGTAGGATGTCTCATCATTGTCATTCTCTTCAATGAAATTGTTGATTGTTTCTATGATTTCTATTTTAAGTAACTGGTTTTGGAGAATTATATTTAATTTCCAGTTAGTTTTTGATTTGCTTGTCCAGGTGCCCTTACTAATTATTATTTTTATTGCATTATGATCTGAGAAGGTTACATTTATTATTTCTGCTCTTTTGCATTTGTTTGCAATATTTCTATGCCCTATTACATGGTCAATCTTTGTGAATGTACTATGTGCAGTTGAAAAGAAGGTGTATTCCTTTTTGACCCCATTTATTTTTCTTCACATATCCATTAAGTCTAAATTTTCTAGGATTTCATTCACCTCTCTTATCTCTTTCTCATTTATTTTTTGATTTGATTTATCTAAATCTGAAAGAGGAATATTTAGATCTCCCACTAGTATGGTTTTACTATCTATTTCCTGTTGAGCTCTGCCAGTTTCTCCTTTAGGAATATGGTTGCTATACCGTTTGGTGCAAAAATGTTGAGTACTGTTATTTCTTCATTGTCTATACTGCCTTTTATCAGGGTGTAATTACCTTCCCTCTTTTATTCAGATCTATTTTTACTTTGGCTTTGTCAGAAATCATGATCGCCACTACTGCCTTCTTTTTCTCCTTTGAAGCCCAAAAGATTTTGCTCTAGCCCTTGACCTTAAACCTGTGTATGTCTACCTGCTTCCTATGTGTTTCTTGTAGACAAAATATGGTAGGGTTTTGGTTTCTAATCCACTCTGCTATTTGCTTTTGTTTTATGGGCGAGTTCATCCCATTCACATTCAGAGTTATAATTATCAGTTGTGTATTCCCCAACATTTTTGTATCCTCTCCTAGTTCTACCCCTTCTTGAACTATTTCCTTTTAAACCAGTGGTTTGTTTTAGACCAGTCCCCCTTGTCCCCTCCCTTGACTTACTTCCCTTTTCACCCTCTCCCTTATTATTCCCCTATTTTTATTTTTTAAGGCCTGATGAATTCCCTCCCCCCTCTCTTCCCTTCCCTTTTTTGACCTCTGCACTCCCCTGCTCCCTTTGGTTAATCCCTTATGACTTTCTCAGTAGGGTTAGATAGAGTTCTATATCCCAATAGATATAGCTACTCTTCCCTCTCAGGGTTAATTCCGCTGAGAGTAAGGTTTAAATATTACCTGTTAATGCTCTCTTCCTCTCCTTCTTATAATAGTATTCACCCCCTCCCCTTCCCATCTCTTTGTGTGATATAGAATATCCTAGTTTTCTTATTCATTCAAGTTTCTCTTGGTGCCATCTACTATTCACCCCACTCTTCTTCCCTCCCTCCCCACTGTGACATCTTAGATTATTTAGTGCTCTAACCTCTCCCTATGAATAATTCTTCTGATTACTATAATAGTGGGCAGATAGTATTTTTTTTTTAAACCCTTGTACTTTTCGGTGTATTGTCTCATAGGTGGAAGAGTGGTAAGGTTGGGCATTGGGGGTCAAGTGACTTGCCCAGGGTCACACAGCTGGGAAGTGGCTGAAGCCAGGTTTGAACCTAGGACCTCCTGTCTCTAGGCCTGACTCTCACTCCACTGAGCTACCCAGCTGCCCCAAGGGCAGATAGTCTTTTAAAGGATGGGCATACTTTTTAAAGAGAGGGCAAAAGGAAAGGAAATGCTCATCTGTCAGTCTGTTTCTAAGGCAACTCTTTTGAAGCTTCTTTGTATCCTACTCATTGTATTCTTCAGATTAGGAATAATGTGCTGGCTGGATAGAACATTTCAGGGGGCTGCATCTGGTCCATGGGCCATCGTTTGCCCATCACTGATCTACATTCTTGTTGATATTTAACACCCAAAAGTTTTACATCAGCAGTACAGAGGTTTTTCTGGGCTGTCTTGCCAAATTTTGGAATGATGGCAGTAATGGACTTTGTTAAAAATAGCCAAGATCTGGAGAACTTGTGACAAGTATCCATGAGTTTCAAAAGTTTTTTAAATGTCCCACAGCAACTCATGTGAATTCTAATGATAGCAGGTTTGTTTACTATTGTCTAGAGCAGGAATTACCTGAACAGATTCCAATACCAAGAAAATTCGTCCAGGATCTCAAATACCAGGGGCGGGCTCTGAAGAAGGCACCATTCAGTTCCTCGGATTTCTGATTCAATCTCTTGAGTTGAAAACTGCATACTCTAAGAGTCTGCTCTCATAAGAACATCCCTACTCATGTATCACTTGGGCTACATCCTCAGCCATTTAGCTATGCTTCCATGAACCTAGAGATATTTCCCCCACTGAAGCACATGCACACACACACACACTCTCTTTCACAGCAGGCCTCTCCTAAGTCCTTATCTCCTGGTCCTGGGCCCCAAGATCTCGCTGGGGCCTCCATCTGAAATGAGTTTACCTTAGAAAGCGAGTCTAGACACCCAGAAGTTCAAATTAGTGGAACCAATATTTATTTTTCAATCTATTGATTAACTGGCCAAGGTAGTTCCTAGTGAAGGCTGCACAAGACTAAAATTACAATACAGTTTTTATAGGGTTCGAGATACAAAGAAAATAATGTTCATTACTGAGACATAACCTTGAAGCAAGGAAACTTATCGCCTGGAAGCTAATTTGGTCAGTAGCGTGGGCTCTGGTACTTTCCACCATATATTTTATCCTGGACTGTGAGACATCTATAGGGAGTTACTTTCTCATGGATGCTGAGCTGACTGACCTTCAAAGAAAAGTTTATTTCTGATTTTCACTTTTCCCCAGGGAAAAACAGGTTTTCTGGACAATGACTTAGTTTACCTCACTTCAAAGGGATCAAAAAAGAGGCTTTTTACATTGCCAAGAAGCACAAGTTCTAGGAGACCAACCAATCCCAGTGGGATTGCTGAGATTCTGTGCCAAGACAGGGGACTTGAATTTATTTTGGAGTTTGAGGAAGTGGCTGTTTGACACCCTCAGATGCAGGATTCCCTTGAGCCAGATCTAGACTTCTGCAAAGTTCCTCAGTTTGCCTGCCATTTTGGCTATCCTAATCCCTGAAAGCAAAAGTAAAATCTGAACAGAGAATGCTATTTTCCCATCTACTTCAAAATGTAGTCCCTTTTCTTTATTTTCTGGTGTGGCAATTTTCTGTAGTCCTGACTTCAGATTGGGTAAGTGCTATATTGTCCAAGGCTAAGTATAGAAGGAAGTAGCTGCTAAGGGTAAAATTGCTAGAACCATGTGCTTCCTGACCAGGAGCTTCCTCCTTTGGCAAATTGCCACTTTTCTTAGTTGGCCCAGGGCAATAAGAGTTTTTAGAAATTATTTTCTCCTTTTTTTAGGCTCTAAAAGCCTTTTAGGATAAAAAGGACCAGTTTTTTTTTAACTTTAATACTGCTCTTCCTGACCAATTTCCCCAGGTTTTGCTTCTCACTTAATTCTAGAGACACACCGGGTTTGAAAAAAAATGAAAGTAGATTTCCAGGAGGAAAACAAAGCTAAAACTTTGTTAATTTTAGTTTAACAATTACTCTCCTTAATACAAAGTAACTGCTTGTTGCTGGTAAGGCAAATCAGTCAGCTTACTGCTGGCAAGGTAGTTGAAAGATAGAATCCCCACCCAGGTGAAAACCTGAAGGTCAGCTAATTGGGATTGTTTTTTTTTCTTGAGACAGGAAGGGGTGGTTTGGAAACATCTTCCCCAGGTGTGGCCTCAGAGCCCCTGCCTCTAAGATTAAAAATGACTTTTGCTATTTATTTTAAGTAGAAAAAAGAAGAAAAAATTAAATTTACCTTTTGAAGCTGTGAAATGTAGAAGAGGCTAACTAGAGATTCAGAGTGAAAGAAGAGTCAAGAAAATTTTGGGGGAGAGGGCAGAGTAAGAAATCTAGCTTAACTAACTAGACTATGTCCTCCTGCTCTGGCTTACTCCCACAGGGCTCCAGTAGACCTAGCTAGAGGGCCTAAGGGTCAGTTAACAAGGATTTTTTTTTTGTCAAGAGGCCTCCTCCCAGAGGAGGAACCCCTCCAGAGGCTAGTACCTCCAGGAAATTGGAGGGAGTTTGAGGGAATTGTTATAATTCCTGCCACAGGTTTATGGAA
>NW_025358134.1:0-5538 GCF_016433145.1 Gracilinanus agilis | reverse complement strand
CCTTCCTTCCTTCCTTCCTTCCTTCCTTCCTTCCTTCCTTCCTTCTTTCTTTCCTTCTTTTTCTTCCCACACAATACTTATTGATGGAAAGACAAATAATGAAAGAGTAAAACCATTCTATCACAAAGGAATATATTGTTATTTTTGCTACTAATATTCTACATTTTAAACTTTAGATTTAATAATGAACTTTCACATCCATTATCTCATTTGACCCTTTAAACAATCTTGTGAGGGTAAAAGGACAGATATTCCCATTTTAAAGATAAGGAAACTGAGTTCTAAGAGGCTGAGAAAGGTTACATTAATAATAAGTGGAAGAAATGGTACTAGGATGTTAATATTCTACCTGCTAGCCTGGGACATATTTTTAAAAATGAAACAGAGCTCATTTAGTCCAGTTCCTACATTTTATATCCCAGGAAACAGAACCATAGAGAGATTAAGTCTTGTTCAAGGTTACATAGCCACCTTAGGACAGAACTGGTATTAGCCTGGCTCAGTTCAGTGTTTTCTCCTCTACTATACTTCTTCAGAAATGTCCTCCTGCAAAAAGATTAAAACACATCACTATGCACTATAAAATGTTAAGCTTTAACTATGCTGTATGGAGTAGCTCAATATGACATTTTTATTGATTGTGAAAACTTTAATTTTCCTGCAGGTCTTGGATGCTGAAATTTCTTGTACTGAATATTTGTCACTGTTTTAATAACCTCCAAATTTGTGTATTTTGGCATGCATATGTCCCCAGAAAGGGGATTAATACGCTTGTAAATCTAGGGCTCAATTATCATTCCATCAAAATAAAAAGAAAGCAATATTTACATCTGGGTTCTATTTATCATCCCTGTTTTGCTACAGCATTTAAAGAGTAAAATAGTCCTTTAAAAATAAGTCCTCAAGGGGCAGCTGGGTAGCTCAGTGGATTGAGAGCCAGGCCTAGAGACAGGAGGTCCTAGGTTCAAATCCAGCCTCACACACTTCCCAGCTGTGTGACCCTGGGCAAGTCACTTGACCCCCATTGCGTACCCTTACCAATCTTCCATCTATAAGTCAATACACAGAAGTTAAGGGTTTAAAATTAACAAAAAAAAAATAAGTCCTCAACTTACAAGCAGGTGTTATTCTGAAGAGTACTTAGTACCATCCTTAGACATCTGTTAGGAATTTAGATCACATTTCTTTCTCCCTATTATCAATGTTAAAAATAAGTGGTTAACTTCAGGGATCACTCCTGTTTAACCTACAATGTAGCTTAAATACTGCTCCTTAACATTGAAAAAGAGTTGAAATCCATACTGCTGTGATCCTAGTAATTAAAACAGAGACATAACTAAGGAACTATTATGCAATTTAATAATAATGATGCAGAACAAAACACATTACATTTCACTTTATTTTTAGTTGCTTTTTCTTCCACACATGTATGGAAAAATGTTTTATAGGATTGCACATGCAAACTCTATATCAGATTGCTTACCACCTTGGGAAGGCGAGAGAAGAAGGAAGGAGGAAGAGAATTTGTAACTCAAAATTTTAGAATTGGGGAAAATTAAATATTACAAAAAAGAAAACTAATAACCAAAACAAGCACTTTTATAGTGCTTTAAGGCTTGCATGGAATCTAGCATGGTATCTCATTTGTTCTTCCTTACAACCCTATACCATATATTCATTATATTCATTTACAGTTGAGAACATTGAAGCCAAAAGAGGTTAAGCAACTTGTCATACATCTAATTGATGTCTGAGACAGGGTTAAAACGTGATTCTATGTGTCTCCAAGTCCCATATTCTTTCCACTAAGACACTTACCTGCCTTGTTTTCTGGTGAATGCTGGTATGTTTGTGGAGATATATAATACACAGACATATCTGTTATTTATGTCATTCTGTCTGTCTTATCTATTGTGCGGGCATCTACCTGGAGTCAGAATTACTCATTTTTGGGGTTCAAATCTGGCATCAGACACCCCTGAGCAAGTCATTGAACCTTGTTTGCCTTGGTTTTGTCATCTGTAAAATGATCTGCAGAAGGAAATGGCAAACCACTACAGTATCTTTGCCAAGAAAACTCCAAACAGTATCATGAAGAGTTTTTTTTTTAAATTTATATATTATTTTATGGCTTAGCTAGCTAGATTTTGGAGAAGATAGTGATGAGAAAAGAGCAGGTCCAGTTTCCTGGAGAGATGTGGGTCCATGAGGGCCTTGGAGTTGTGTGTGGTTTTGAGTTAGAGACCCCATAGTTTTTAGGGAACCCCTTATCTTTGAACCCTTTCATTTCCTTACAACTTTAAGATACTAAATATAGGTATTTTTACATATCTGTCTCTGAAACTATACAAATAAGGATACAGTTTCAATACTATCTTTACAAGTTCTATCATTGTTATTATTATTGCTGTATTCTGATAATGGCAATAAGGTGAACCTTTGCCTTGAGCTTCTCAACTATCCTATGTCATGTTATGCTGAACAACAATTATAATGTTTTTATTTTAGATGTGCCAGTTTTATATTTAACTAACAGTGACATCCAGTTTCTCCATCCGAGTGACTGTCATCTTACTGATTTTGTTTGGGGGCTGCTGGTCTTTACACTGGAGATGTGATCTTTTGAATGAAAAGTTGCCACTTTCCCCAGCCTCCAGGGTCAGGGTGAGCTCACTAATAACAAGTGAGATCAGGAAAGCCTTTATTAGAAGAGGTGGAATTTATGTTGGGCTTTTAAGGATGGGTAGGAACACTTTAAGGAAAAGGAACATTCTGGACCATGTTTCCACATCTCGTTGAATAGCTTTGAATTATCTCTTATCATCTTTGCTCTTCAATTACTAATTTTTTAAAGGTGTTAAGTAAAAGATGAACACAGACAGCTAGGTGGCAGAGTGGATGGAGTGCTGGTCTTGGAGTCAGGAAGGTTCATCTTTCCAAATTCAAATCTGGCCTCAGCTACTTACTAGTTGGGTGACTGGTTAATTTGCTTAATCCTGTTTGCCTCACTTTCCTCATCTTTAAAATGAGCTGGAGAAGGAAATAGCAAACCCTTTGCCAAAAGAACCCCATATGGGATGACAAAAGTCAGATATGACTGAAATGACTAAATAATAATATATACACATGAGAAAAAGATTGAGAAATAATATACACACATTCATTTTTAACCTGAACAACAACAACAAAAAGATGAAAATAGTGAAAAAAAATGAACTGAAAAGTGTAAATCCTTTGCATCATTCTAAACTGGAGTATTCTTCCCATTTGCTCTACTCTGGGCTCTTAGGTCTAGGCTACAACTCATCTTGAGTCATTGAGTCAGGCAAAATCTACTAAGGCATTCATTCTATAAAATTTGCCTCAATTATTGGTAATATCTATTCTAAACTGGGCAACAATTAGTAATGCTCACTCAGGAATTCTCAACTACTCACCAAACATGCCACAATTTTTTGCTTTTCTATGTCTGCTTGGGCTATTCCCTGCTTAGATCTGTAATTTTCTCTCGTCTCTCAACCTGTTCATTTTTTACCCATCCTGTAAAGTCCAATTTTAATCCCACCTTCTCTAAGAAGTCTACTGATGGAACCTCCTAATTACTAATAATCTTTCCTCCTTTGGACTTCATATAGCACCACTTTTAATCACTTGCCACATGTTGGTCATTATCAAAATTGCTTGTATTTGAATTATATTGTACAAGAGAGTATAGTCCATGAAAGTAGAGACTATGCCATATTACCTTGGGATATCCCTCAACACTCAGTTCATGCTCTGTGTACATTCAGTATTTAATAAATGTTTATTCATATGGTACATATTTATTTAGAACACTAAGGACCCTAAGCTTCACAAAAGCAAGAAATTTTTCAATGGTTTATTAGTCATGTCTGACTCTTTGTGTCCCTATTTGGGGTTGTCTTGGCAAAGATACTGGAGTAGTTTGACATTTCCTTTCTCAGTTCATTTTATAGAGGAAGAAACTGAGGCCAACAGGGTTAAATGACTTTCCCAGAGTCACCCAGCTAGTAAGTGTCCTGAGTACCAAATCTGAATGTAGGAAGATGAATCTTCCTCTGGCACTCTACCTACAGCACCATCTAGATTTTGGGGAAGTTAAATAATAAACTATATAAAATTTAAGTTTCCTGATTGCTCTTTTACAATATATTGATGTATGGAGCACTCTACTAGGTACTTGGGTTAGAAAGAAGAAAAATCTCTTAACTGTCCTCAAGATACTTCTATTAGGACCTTTCTGTGTTCTTCGAGACATTCTATTACTCCTATGTGCATGTATACACTGTACACACCCAGAGGTATCTATGTGTATGTATTCCATAGCACATTGGGGTTACAAAGTATATTCCTCACATCCAAGTGGGGTGGCTAGGTAGACAGAGCACTGTACCTGGAGTCAGGAAGACCCAAGCTCAAGTCCAACCTCAGATACTCATTAACTGTCGTAACATGGGCAAGTTACCTAATTCATTTGTCCAGTTTCCTTATCCATAAAAATAATGTCTACCACCTGTAGTTATTATAAGGATAAAATGATTTAATATTTGTAAAAAATACTTTGTAAGACTCGAAGAGCTATATAAATGCTAGCTATTATCTTGATGATCAGATGAGGTAAATAGAACACATATTAGTATCATTATGTTTATTTTATAGATGAGGAAACTGAGGGTCAGCAAGGTTAAATGATATGGTCTGAGGAACCACAGCGGTTGGAGCTGGGATTTAAACTCAGGTCTCTTCTGACTTTAGAGTATAGTACATCACACTTCCTCTTCTATTAGGGAAACAGATTATATGCAGATAAATACACTTCTCTGTTTTTTTACTAGTTCCTTATTATTTTCACAAACAGGAATTCCATCCATCCAGTCTTCTTCTCTCTCTCTCTCTCTCTCTCTCTCTCTCTCTCTCTCTCTCTCTCTCTCTCTCTCTCTCTCCCTCTTTCCCTTTCCCTCTCTCTTCTCACTATATATATAGTATGTATTATTTATATATGTATATAATTTTCAACATACATATGTCAGAATAAAAGGTTTGCTAAGGTGAAAAGAGATTAAAGAGAATGGGAAAGGTTGTTTATATTTTCCTATGTGTGGGAAAAAATGAGAAAAATAAATTAATTTAGTAAAAGACAATTTAAACTTTACCAACTTTAGAAAGAAGTTCCAATCTGTTCTCATACTAGCTCTGCCATATCATATTGTTTTTCTTGATCTTATCTGGAAACCACTCAATTTGCCCACATGGCATTTATAAGTAACTCACAACTTCCTTTTTACTTTGCTGTCAGATTGATGACAAGGAATAAGAACATCAGGATGTTTCTGACCATCAAAAGTAGGACCCAGAAGAATTTACAACATAGTATGTATGAAGTGGTTTTTCACTTATTGATTTAAAAGCTCTTAGACTCCTTGGTTGATGACTTCCTCCTTACTCCACCTCCCCCCTACCCCCAACTACCCAGCATTTTTTTTTGAAAACCCTTCCCTTCCCTCTCGGAGTCAATAC
>NW_025358133.1:0-2396 GCF_016433145.1 Gracilinanus agilis | reverse complement strand
GGAAAAGTAAGGGAAGTGAATGAAATGCTAGAAAAATTAGAGTTAATAGATATCTGGAGAATCCTGAATAGGAATAAAATCTTCTTAGAAGTACATGGTATAGGGGGAAGCTGGATAGCGCAGTGGATTGAGAGTCAGGCCTAGAGACAGGAGGTCCTGGGTTCAAATCTGGCCTCAGACACTTCCCAGCTGTGTGACTCTGGGCAAGTCACTTGACCCCCATTGCCAACCCTTACCACTCTTCCACCAAGGAGCCAATACACAGAAGTTAAGGGTTTAAATTAAAAAAAAAAAGAAGTACATGGTACATGTACAAAGATTGACCATGTTCTAGGGAATAGAAATATTGCATATAAATGCATAAAAGAAGAAATAATGAATGCAACTTTTTCAGATCATAATGAGATAAAAATTATACTTAACAAGGGTTCATGGAAAGGTAAATTTAAAATCATTTGGAAACTAAATAATCTAATTTTTCAAAACTAGTAGGTCAAAAAAGAAATGATAGAAATAATGATGGAATTCATTAAAGAAAATGACAATGAGGAGACATCATATAAAACCTATGGGATATAGCCAAAGCAGTACTCAAGGGAAATTTACATCTCTGAGTGCCTATAGCAACAAAATCAAGAGGGAAGAGATCAATGAACTGGGCTTGCAACTTAAAAAATTAGAAAAAGAACAAATTATAAATCTCCAGATAAAAACTGAATTGGAAATCCTAAAAATTAAAGGATAAATTAATTAAATTGCAAATAAAAGAACTATTGAACTAATAAATAAGTCTAGGAGCTCATACTTTGAAAAAAACAAATAAAATAGATATAGTCCTGGTTAATCTAATAAAAAAAGAAAGAAGAGAATCAAATGAACAGTATCAAAGATGAAATGGGTAATTTCACCTCTAATAAAGAAGAAATTAAGGTGATTATTTTTTGAAAAATTATATAGTAATAAATATGACAATCTAGGTGAATTGGGAGAATATTTACAAAAAATATAAATTGCCTAGATTAGCAAAAGAGGAAATAAAATACTTAAGTAATCCCAACTCAGAAAAAGAAATTGAACAAGCCATCAAGGAACTTCCTAAGGAAAAAATCCCCATGGCCAAATGGATTCACAAGGGAATTCTATGAAACATTTAAATAACATCTAATCCCAATATTATACAAACTACTTGACAAAATAAGCAAAGTAGGCATTTTATCAAATTCTTTTTGTGACACAAGTAGGGTATTTATCCCAAAGCCATGTAGACCAAATACAGAGAAAGAAAACTATAGAACAATTTCCTTAATGAACATACATGCAAAAATCTTTTAAAAATATGAGCAAAAAGACTACAGCAAGTTATCACAAGGATCACACTATGAACAGGTAGAATTTATACAAGGAATGTAAAGATAGTTTAACTTTAGGAAAACCATTCATATAATTGACCATATCAATAACCAAACTACCAGAAATGACTTGGTTATCTCAATAAATGCAGAAAAAACTTTTGACAAAATATAACAACCATTCCTATTGAAAACATTAAGAAGTATAGGAATAGAAGGGCCATTTCTCAAAATAATAAACAGTATATATCTAATACCATCAGCAAGTATCATCTCCAATGGGGACATGTTAGAAGCCTTCCCAATAAGATCAGGAGTGAAGCAAGGATACTCAATACCACCTCTATTATTTAATATTGTACTAGAAATGCTAGCAGTAGCAATTAGAGAAGAAAAAAATTGAAGGGATTAAAGTAGGCAGTGAGGAATGTAGTACAGAGAGAGGGGGTCATGATAGTTTTTTCAAGCTTTGGCTGAGTTCTGAAATCAGTTAGGAGTTTAGAATCTTGAGGGGGAGAAGGAGTTGGGTTGGGAATCTCGTGGAGAGAGGTTAGACCAGCTGAGCTGCTTCCTTGCCTATCTGAAGAATTGAAAATTGAGCCTAGCTTTGGAATATTTATTTAAGAATTGTTAGTTTAGATAAACCCTTTGTATCTTCATTCCCTACATTATTTCCTACCTTCCTTCCCTTACCTTAAATGTCTGTGGAGTTAATAAGGAGAGTAAATTAGAGAGTAGTTCAAATCTTTGAGGCGTTTAACTATAATTTGGCAGTATTTTATCTAAAGAAATTGGTTAGTCATCATTTTATTCCCTTTAGACATCAAGAGCACCTTGAGAGCTGAGCTAAGGCAAGACCTTGCTCAGACTCCATCTCTGCCTCCCTTCCCCCACCTGAGGTTCCTGTAAACAACTGTTAGGGCTTCCTCGATCCACTTTCCTGACAAATCATCCTCAAAGACAATAAACCCTTTTGTGTTTCAACAGACCTGTTAGTTACTTTGTCAGTTAATTAATAAGAGAAGGGAAGGAGAGGGAAAGAACCAA
>NW_025358132.1:0-1466 GCF_016433145.1 Gracilinanus agilis | reverse complement strand
TCCTCCTCCTCCTCCTCTTCTTCCTCCTCTTTCTCCTCCTCCTCTTTCTCCTCTTGCTCTTCCTCCTCTTCCTCCTCCTCCTCCTCCTCTTCTTCCTCCTCCTTCCCCCTTTTCTACCTCGGACTCATTACAGACACTCAGTGCTTAATAAATGTTTATTACCTGAAAGACTGGCACACAGTAGGAATTTAATATGTATGGAGATGAATTGAATTAGGAAGGGCAGAGCCATCTAGTGGACAGCCCTGACTCCTGCAGGAAGACTCTCCCATTCCAATGCTCCCAGCTGTTACTGGGTGGGGGGCTGCAGGGGAGGCGCCCAACAAGACCTTTTTGTCTAAAATGTATGCACTGTGTGTGTGTGTGTGTGTGTGTGTAAGGACAGACACACATATACACAGTATACGTTGGAGAGAGAGACAAAGAGAGAGAGAGAGGGAGGTGGAGAGGGAGAGACAGAGATGGGGAAGAGAGAGAAGGAGAAAGAGAGAGACAGAGAGAGAGATAAAGAGGGAGAGGGGGAGAAGGAGAGAGAGAGACAGAGACAGAGATGGGGGAAGACAGAGAGAGAGAGAGAGAGAGAACGAGAGCGCACTCAGGTACTTGTGAGCGCTAATCCAGGGCAAATCACTTTCCTCTTTCAGCCTCAGTTTCCTTAACTGTAAAATGAAGATAATAATAGCATCTTCTTCCCAGGGTTTTTGTGTGAGGCAGTGATGTGCTGTCAGTAAAACAATCTGCAAACCTTCAAGCTCTCTCTAGAGCCGGCTTTATTCATGTACTTCCATGTACGTTAGCATGTAAGCTCTTTGAGGGCAGGAACTGTCTTCCTTTTTGCCTTTGTATCTCTGAGCAGTGCCTGGTAAGCAGTCGGTGCTTAATAAATGCTTGTGGACTCACAGCTTAGCTTTTCCTTTTAGAGTGCCTTCCTCGAAACAGCCCCCCAAAGGGGTCCAGGTCATGGCAGCCAGGCAGAACCCTAACAACAGTGCCAGCTCTCACATCTCCCACTCTCTGGGTTGCCAGGGGCCCAGGGCGGGGGGTCGAACTTAAGAGTGGGGCTTCAGAGCCCCAGCTTTGCCTTTTCCTAGCTGTGTGCCTTTGGCCAAGTGTCTTGATGTCTCTGAGGCTCAGTTTCCTTCTTTGTATAATGGGCTGAAGGTGCCGGTGCTCCCGTGATTTCTGTCCCAGGGGCATGAGGAGAGTCTGTTAACTCCAAAGACCCAGAGAAATGGGTTTGGGCTGGGGACTGGAGAAAGAGGGTTAAGGCTAATGGGGAGAGCAGGAGAAGCGGGGAGGAGGGGAGGGAAGAGAAGGAGCCCCGGGAAAGTGACGTGACCTGCTAGAGGGGGGTGTGAGCAGCAGAGCTCAGCTGATGGTACCTGTAATACCTGTCTCACCGAGCTACTGAGATCAGATAAGATAAAGGAGAGAAATGACTTTGGGAACTAGCAACCCTCACACAC
>NW_025358131.1:0-2281 GCF_016433145.1 Gracilinanus agilis | reverse complement strand
ATTTAAATTAAAATGCTTTGTGACTAAAGTAAAGAACCTTGAATGTTGATTCAACAATCCAGGTTCATTCTGTGAGCAGCTTCTGCCTGAAGGAAAATGAGAGTCATTTGTGGCATAGCTGATGCAAATGCAATCTTTTCTTGGAACTTACTGGAAAGAGTGGAATAAAGAAGTAAGACAGGTGGGTGGGTTTGGCACAAGCTCACTTCCAATACACCCTCCTTGAGGAAGTACTGGAAAGGATTAAGATATAGGAAAGTAAATAGAATAAAACAATATGGGAAGTTCAGTGTAAAGTATTCTAGATAGAGCTATATGAAAACTTATGAGATCTTAATATGACATTCGGAATTATAAAAACTCAGTTTTGATTTGATTGAAAAATGTCTTAAAATTGGGACAAGCTAGATTCTAAAAGCAAGGGAGTATCCCTTCAAAAAAACTAAATTTAGAGGCCCTTATGCCTTGAAAACCTCATAAAGAATAATGCCGAATAACTGAAAATTCTGAAATAATTCTAAATTACATTGTCTTAAAAGCGTTTTTAGTTTATTGATATGTTCAGTGAGTGAAAATGCTTAATTTGATGCCTATTGTTAAAGTAGTAACTTCTTTTAAATCTAGATTCTTTGGGGGGTTATAGAATAAGAGAACACTGTAAGTTATACCTTTGAAAATAAATATTTTACTATAATTTTCATTTTTAATGATCTAGATGGCTAAGGAATAAGACCTATTTATGGTAATAAAATTCTTACATGGAATGTAGTTAGTTTAATTAATTTATGATGAAAATCAAAAGGACCAATTAGATTTTTAATTTTGAGATTACAGATGTTATCTTCCGCTGTCATTTATAATCTCTTCCATTTAATAATAATCCATCATTCATCCATGAGAATGACTATATAAATCATCTATTGTTCCCTATTTATAGGTGGTTATAATTAACCAGCACCTTACATTTTAAGAGAAATTAGACAAATTATTTTGATCGCTAATTGATCTTTTGGACATGTTTGGTTAATTTTGGGTGAGGGTGTAATAATTTGCTTACCTCAATATTTGGAATTTTTTTTTTTAATCCTTGTACTTTGGTGTATTGTCTCATAGGTGGAAGATTGGTAAGGGTGGGCAATGGGGGTCAAGTGACTTGCCCAGGGTCACACAGCTGGGAAGTGGCTGAGGCCGGGTTTGAACCTAGGACCTCCTGTCTCTAGGCCTGACTCTCACTCCACTGAGCTACCCAGCTGCCCCCTATAAAAGTGGGTTTTCTTTTTAAACCCTCACCTGACTTCAGAAGATTGGTAAGGGTTAGGCAATGAGGGTCAAGTGACTTGCCCAGGGTCACACAGCTGGGAAGTGTCTAAGGCCAGATTTGAACCTAGGACCTCCGGTCTCTAGGCTTAGCTCTCAATCCCCTGAGCCACCCAGCTGGCCCCCTGGAATTTTTTTGAACTAAGAAGTTGATTTTCAGATGCCTTTTTTTTTTTTTTTTTTGGAAAGCCTACTAATAAACTTGTTGCAGAGTTGTGTCCACACTCTTTAGCAATATAAATGGTAGCCACTGTAGTTTTAAGTGCTCTATTCTGGTTTAGAGATCTTGAGTTTTTCCTTAATCATTCTGTATAGTCTTTGGGTTTTCTGGGAATCCTTAAGGATTCTGCTTTTCTGAGAATAAAAGGTCATATTTTGCAACCTAATTTATTTGGAGTTTCTGATGTAATTTTCCAAAATACAACCATTATTTAGAATTTTCCCATTTGTTTTTGAGGATTATTAAACCCAAATGAGTGCCTTCTTGTGTTGTATTGAATTTATCTCATCCCTGTTAATTCTGTAAGATTGATTTTATTTAGTTTACATCTTTGGATTTTTTTTTTTGGTGTGGAGCCTCTGCAAAAGCTGTTACTAAAAAGTATTCCCTAGAGACATCCTGCACATAATACCCCTAATTCTCAAGTTTGGTAAGATATATTAATAGTCCTATTAAGTTTAAGCTTGCTAAATATCTGAATGATTTTCCTTTTTGCTCTATTGAAGAAGACTCATTCAAACCTCTGCAACTCTACCTCTCTCATAACCCAGTCATTTCCTAGGGAGCTACCCCCAAAAAGGGACACCCTGCAGCTGGAATCTAGAGAGTCTAGAGAAGAGTCTAGAGAAGACACAGGTGCAAGGATACCTGGAAGCCAAATGGTAAGGATTTCACCTAGTCTCCGAAGACTCTAACCATGGGTAAGTATCTTCCCACATCACCCTCTCTCTCTCTCTCTCTCTC
>NW_025358130.1:0-1730 GCF_016433145.1 Gracilinanus agilis | reverse complement strand
CTCTCTCTCTCTCTCTCTCTCCCCCCTGAAGTTTAGAGTCAGGATGAGTTGTCTAAATTTTGTTACAGGCCATAATAACAAAAATGCATAAATCCAGATCTGCAATTAAGCACTAGTCCAGACACCAAACTGAAATAAAATCAGACTCTCCTTAAAGAGGCAGCTTGCTGTAATGGATAGAATACAAGTCTTGGAGTTAGGAAAGCCTAAATTTGAGTCCCACCTTAGATACTAAATAGATAAGTGACCTTAAGCAAATCCCCTCTCAACCTCTGTTTTCTCATCTATAAAATGAGAATAATTGTACCTAATTCATAAGGTTATGGTGAGGACAAAATCAGATAATATAGGTGAAGCAATTTGCAAACCTAAAACAGCAATACAGGGTGTCTCCAAAGTCTTTGTGTAGTTTTAAATCATAATAACTAAAACTTTTGGTACAAAACATATCAATGTAAGCTATTATAAAAGTGAATGGTCTTTGATCCTAAAAGAAACCTAAAATTCTAATGCTTCCTTTTTGGAGACAGCATGATGTAGTAGAAACACCACCAGATATGAATGTTTCCCCTGAGTCTTCTTTTTTTGTCTGCAAAATGGGACTAAAAATACTTTTACCATACATCTCCCAGGTCTTTTTCATCAAAGTAGAACATATACATGAAAGTACTTTGTATCCACAATGTTCTGTATAAATTTTATATTATTGTGTTTTTGTTTATTAAAACATACAGACTAAAAACTAATAATTATCTGTATCCCGCAAACATATAGATCACTTGAAATTAAACCTATTATTCAAACAATAAAATCATTCAATGAAAATGAAATCTGGAGAGAAAAACTGTCACGTCCATTTTAGATATCTATTAAGAAACACATATGTGTCTCGTCTCTTACTTTGAAAAATTAAGAACAACATAGCAAAAGAAATTATGAGAAAGTATAAAATGTCAGAGTTCTATAGTACATATTGTATGTATCACTCATTTAGCATACATATTGTTTTCTTTTATTAGTTTTTCTCTTTTTTTCTAAGTTGTATATCTCCAGGAAGATACTAAGCTATACAAAGTAAGTCTTTTCTTGCCCTTTCCCTCCCCACATTATACATGACAAGTACTCAAAAAACTGCATATTTATCAGTTGGTTAGTTGATTGAATAAATATATCTGATTGCATGTCATTGACTTTACATTTTCTTAAATATCTGGATCATGCTTAGAAAGAGATGAAATAGGGGGCAGCTAGGTGGCTCAGTGAATTGAGAATCAGGCCTAGAGATGAGAGGTCCTGGGTTCAAATCTGAACTCAGACACTTCCTAGCTATGTGACCCTGGACAAGTCACTTAACCCCCATTGCCTAGCCCTTACCACTCTTCTGCCTTGGAACCAATACATAGTATTGATTCTAAGACAGAAGGAAAGGGTTTAAAAAAAGAGAGAGATGAAATAGGCATCTGGTTTGTGTATGTCTTTATATTATCCATGCCTAGGATATTGTAGGATAATAATTGCTGAGTTGAAAACAATTGGATGCAAATTTGTCAACACAAAGTAATGCACTATAAAGATGGTGCTCTCCTTGGTCCTGAATGTCCAGGTCTGAGGTAAGTTGGTTAGTGATTCCTGAACAAATTTTTACACTCTGTTCTAACAGACATTAAAATGAATGTGACTAGCCAATAGTCAGGATTTTAGCCTAAGTGAACTGCTCTTTAGAGGAGTGT
>NW_025358129.1:0-6928 GCF_016433145.1 Gracilinanus agilis | reverse complement strand
CCTTCCTTCCTTCCTTCCTTCCTTCCTTCCTTCCTTCCTTCCCTACTTTATCTCATCCATGTTGCTATGAAAGCCTAAATACTCAGAAGATTTCCCCAGGGAAAAACAATGAGCAAATTTAAGCAAGTCACTCCTATTTAGCCTTCTCTTCCTAAGGCAAATTGTTTAAACAAGAATTATTGTTTTGAATATGTTGTATAGCATACAGGGTGCTGGACTTGGAGTGAGGAAGACCCAGACCTGAATCCTGTCTCAGACACTTACTGGCTATGTGTCCTTGGGCAAGTCACTTAATTCATCTATACTTCATTTTTCAAATCTGTAAAATGAGTGAGTGGGACTCTGACCTTTGAGGTCCATTCCAACCCTGGTTTTATGATCTTATAAATAGGGGCCTTAGTCTGTGAACGCATGTTATGTTTCCTTAAGTTATTTCCTTATAATCACATTTCAGCTAAACCAACCTTTTCCTCCAGTGCTGTGACTGCTTCGGTTTTCTGTGAATACATCGAAGTCTCTCACTCCGATTGCCATCCAGGTTTTCTCATCAGTCTTGTAAACCTTTGGAATGAAGACCTTTGACGGAGAACATTTTACTTTGACTGACCTCCCCGCCTCCACCTTTAAATTCGTCTCACATTTACAGATGGCTTTGAAAGGGATGAGACGCACGCACATTCCAAACACAAAATTCTAGAGTCGGGAGTTGTTTAGTTATTTCATTCATATCTTATTCTTCCTGGGGCAAAGTGGTTTGCCACTTCCTTCTCCAGCCCATTTGACAGATGAGGAAACTGAGGCAAACAGGGTCAAGTGATCTGCCCAGGATCACCGTCTAGTTAGTGTCCGAATTCAGATTTGAGCTCAGGAAGATGACCCTTCCTGTCTCCAGGCCCAGTGCTCTGTCCACTGTGCCACCCAGCTGCCCACAGAGTCGGAGATTACTTGGGTTCAGATCTTACTCCCACCACCATCCCTGGGACCTTGGCTAAGGACCTAGACTTCAGTTTCCTCATTTATAAAATGAAAGGGTAGAACTTGGCAGCCTCTGAGATCTTTTCGAGCCCCACCTCTGTGATCGGATGACTAAAGAACAAAGTGACTGTTTTGAAAATATGATCTTAAAAGTGTAGCAGCATTAAAGAGCAGGAGCACAGGCTCTAGCATGCCCTAGGGTCTGGGTGCGAATCCACCTCAGATTCAAGTCCACAAGAAGCCTTTCCCTTTGACTTAGTGCTAGTGGCTTCCCTTTATTGATTATTTCCCATTTATCTGGTCTCCATCCTGTTTACACACCGTTATCCACTAGTTGGTCCTTGAAAGCAGACCGAGTCTTCTGTCTTTCTCTGCATCCCCAGTGCCTGGCGTTTAATCCATGCTTACTTAACAAATCCCGGTGATATCATGGTGGCAAACACACGTGCCCGGGACGACGCATTCCCTAGAACTTGGCATTTTTCACGCTTTTCCCCCTTAGGACCCGTCTACGCCGAGTTCCTCGAGAGACACAGCTCCTAGGCGAGACCTCTCCACGTCGGGAACGCTCCATCGCTAAGCAGGCTGGTTCCCCGCCTGGGCAAGACCACTTCTGGGTTGGCTCCTTTTCTCCAAAGCAGTTCTGAGGTTCAGAATCTCCCCAGTTCTGATTCTAAGCCCTCTGACTGGTAATGCACAAATGAGACGGCGAGCGGGATCCCGTCGTCATCTTCGCCAAGTAGCGGGCTTTTCCTCAGGGGCTACTCTGGCCATTTTTCTTTCCCCACATGCAGACCTCCCGTTTGTGTTTGTCCTCGCCCCGATCCAATCGGCTGCCAAAATTGTCAAGAGCTGAGACGCCCTCTTACAGACACGTGAGGAAACTGAGGCTGAGAGAGATCAGTGACTTGCCCAGGATCACACAGGTGGAGACAGAGATACTCTGTCTCCAATTGTCTCCAGTTCAGTGGGAAAAGAAAGCTACAACAAGGCATCCTGGACAAATTGGTGGATGGTGCTGCCAAAGGTGAGGTCTTCAGCCATGACTCTACATTGGTCAAAATGGAGGTGATTTTGCTTTCAGAGAGTTCTTTCTTCAATTTCCAGCTGTGTGCAGTTTAAAAAAAAAAATCTAATTTCTTCATTGTCTGCATTATAGAGCGAGAAGCCGGGAACCATATTGGGCCAGTTTTGTAGTTAATTTCCTTCTCTTTTCAAAACCCTAAAGAGAAGTGCTTTTTACAATGAAAACGCCTAATTGTGCATTTGACAACTCTATCCATTTCAGCGTGCCCCAGTCTCTAGAAATGCAACCAAGCCTTTTCTTCCCTGTGATGGAAATGCACAGCTTAAACCACAGTCTATTTTTACCATGCAGACACTCAAGCAATTTTTTATTTTCACAAAACCCTTTTCAGATCGGCTCTAACTCCATTTCTTGTACAAGAACAGCCAAATTGGAAATTATAAAGTTCAGCTGGATGGGAGTGATGGGTAGCGAAAAGACACGTGCAGGCTTTGGTGAAAAACTTGGCATTTTTGTCCACACCATCTATCAGTTTTCTTTGGGAGGGGAGGTGTAGTGGAAAATGGACTGTTTCTGAGTTAGGAGTCCTGAGTTCAAATTCTGGCTTTGCTATTAAAACCCATGTAACTTTGAGCAAATGGCATCCTTTCACTGAGCTTCAATTTCCTCCTCCTTCCTACAATGAGGAGGTAGCTTAGTAAGTAAAAAGCTGGAGTTGGAGTCAGAAGACTTGGGTTCAAATCTTCTATTTTCCAGAAAAAGTTACCTAATTTCTTTAAGTCTCAATTTTCTCATCCATAAAGTGGATCTAATGATCTTTCTTGTTCTAAATGGACAATCCTCTGTGAAGGATTTAGGAAACTTGAATGAGACTGTCCCTCAAGAAGTTTTTGGCTGATAAAAAGAGAAAAGAAATCTTGATTCTTTTTTGCTTGGTTAGGTTTTTTTTGGCCAGGTTACCATCTATAAAAATGGGGGTCATTTTAAAAGGCATTTTTAACTCTTCATGATTGGGTCACTGCCTATCACATCTTCCAGTTATTTACAAGGAGCCTTCTGATTCCATTCTCGAGGACGCTTCTACTTTCTTGGGTTCATCTATGCAAAGACTTGCTCAGAATTCAAACACCTGACCAGTCTGGGCAGAAACTCAAGGGAGATTCTAGAAGAAACAGGACCCCCTTCCCCATTCCTTGTTGGAAATCCATAATGACAAGGCAGCTTTGCTGCTGGCTTTTGGAAAATTATGCACATGTCTTCCACCTGCCACCATCATTAGTTGGGTCCAATTCAGAAATAAATAGGCATCCCTCTTGCTCTGAGCTCCATGACTGTGTCGTTATTGGAGAGTTACGGAACCTCATTTGCACAAATATGGAAGGAAAGAGTGCTGAGAAAACAAATAATTCATGCTTCGGATAGATTTAGACCCGGCGACTACAAGCAGTAACAATTCTCTTCTTGCCGATGAGCCCAGAGCAGCTGGGCATAGAGGGGGATTTCATTAGTGATAATGCAGTTAATTAGCATATGGAAGCCAAGGAGGATAAATCAATATTTGTGTATCAGTGTTTTAGGTCCATTTGCCAGGCAAGGTTCTCCATAAAGTATAGAACCAAGACCAGAAGTCCAGGTTGCTGTCCGTGTGAACTGCCTGGCTCATTCCAAGAGCCATGAATTGGCCCCGGGGTCAAAAGGCTGGCCTTCTTGCCCTGCCTCTTCTCTTTCCTGGGGCCTCACCTGTAGCTTTGTCAGAGGGAGAGCTGATTAGAGAGATGAGCTAAAATACAACTGAGTCGATTTTGCTCTGTGGGAGCAAATCTGTGCCCAAAGAAGAAGCTAAATATTGATTGAAGAATTTCATGCCAATCAATCATTCCTGCCCCTCATGATTGTATCAAAGATTGAGAGCTGTAAGAGACCTCCAAAATCATCCAAATGAGCTGCCCTCCACTTTTTAGATAAGGGAAACTGAGGCCCAGAGAGCTAAGTCATAGGATCATATATCAGAAATCAGAAGGGGACATCTAAGTGGCTCAGTGGATTGAGAGTCAGGTATAGAGACGGGAGGTCCTGGGTCCAAATCTGGCCTCAGATACTGCCTCGCTGTGTGCCCCTGGGCGAGTCACTTGACCCCCATTACCTAGGCATTACCTCTCTTCTGCCTTACAGCCAATACTGAGTATTGATTCAAAGGTGGAAGGCAAGGGTTAAAAGAAATCCATGTTCTCATTGATGTGGGCAATCTCTTCACTGGTATAGATTTCAACCTATTAACACCATCCTCTTCATCTCCTGAATAATTTTTTTAATCCCTCCTCTTCCATCTTAGAATTAATACTATGCATTGGTTCCAAGGCAGAAGAGTGGTAAGGGCTAGGCAATGGGGATGAAGTGACTCACCCAGGGTCACACAGCTAGGAAGTGTCTGAAGGCAGATTTGTAACAAATAAAATTAATATAGAGGGACAGAATTTAAAATATCACGGTTTAGAAAAATGAAGCCACGCACCTATTAAGATTTAGTTCAAAAGTTGCGCCATACCTCTGCCCCCTGGCTGCTTCGGCAGGAAAAAAAGAGCATACCAATCAAGTCCCGAGTCTCTATACCTCTGTCTACATAATCACACTTCCTGTCCATCTCATTACCCAAGAAGAATCATGGGAAATGTAGTTTTGAAAGAGTCCTAAATGTCCGCAGGAAGTTTAGATCAGGGACCTCGAAATTAGTTCAAGGACTCCCAGATTTCTAATATCACAGATTTGAACCCAGAACCTCCTGTCTCTAGACCTTTTTCTCTATCTTCTGAGCCACCCAGCTCCCCCCTTCTGGATGATTCTTTTCCATGCTCTCCATTAGTCCTCCACAAAGGACGTCTCTCCCCGCCGTGCTAGACGGAGGCCCTTCGGAGCTGAAGTGACCTTAGAAGCCAGTGAAACAGAGTGGAAACAAAGCCCCCAAGGGAAGAGCTGCCGGGAAGGTGCTCCCTGCTCGCCCAGAGCCTGGACCGTCCCTGGAGCCTAGATTTAGAACTAGAGATGACCTGAGACTAGCTAGTCCACTTCCCTTAACTTACAGATGGGGAAACTGAGGCTCATGAAAACGAGGCGCCGGCCCAGGCTCGCCCCGTGAGTGGGGGTCCTCGGAGCGATCTGAACCCATCTTCGCCCGCTTCGTCTCTCTCGTGCACTTTCCATCTCGTCTGTGCTTCCCAGCTAGCGGGCCAGCCTGGTTCTCCTTTCCAGCGTTTGCTCGAGCTCTTGGCATCTGGCTACTGAGTAAGCAGAACGAGATGGATATCGGCTCGCTCTCCCTGTGAAGGCTCGGCTGACAAATGGTCCTCCAGCTGCCTCCAGGACTCCTGGCCAGCCTCCTGGACCTGGCACTCCATAAAGCTTGCAGCCGCCGCCGCAGCCATCGCCAGCCTTGAATCCCAGGGAAATGAGCTGATGGTTCTGGTGCCGAGAAGACAAAGGGGCGGCCGGGTCGCCATCATCCCCCCTGACGGAGAGCTGGAAAAATGGGCTGCGGGGGGAGTAGAGTGGGAGGTACGACAGGCGGCCTTGGAATTCTCCAGGGGGATGGTGGGTGAAATAGGGCAAAGGGGGATTCAAATGGATGCGGGAGGAGTGGGTTGAGGAGAGAGCGAGCATTTCTTAAGCACCTACTGAGGCAAACAGGGTTAAGTGACTTGCTCAGGGTCATATTGCTAATAAGTGTCTGAGGTTGGATTTGAACGCATGAATGAAAGTCTCCCTGACCCTTGGCCCAACACTCTATCCACTGTGCCATCTACTTTATATTGAATTACTTTAACTTTTTATTTATGCCATCTATTTTTAAATATCTTAAATAATTTTATATTTATATTATATTTATATCAATCAAGAAATAATTTTAATAATTTTAAAATATTTTAAAATCTCCCCCACTAGGATGCAAACTTATTGTGAGTAGGGATTGTTTCATTTCTTGGTACTTGTATCCTCAGTGCCTATCAGTTCCTGGCACATAGTAGGTATTTCAAAAATACTTGTTGATTGACTATTTGATTGATCTTTAAAGATCCTTCCAGATCTAAATCTGAGACTCTGTTGTCCTATTCTCAGCTCTGGATGGTTTGGAAATGAGCCTGCCTGAAGATGTGGGACTTTATCAAACGGGCTCCTTATCTATTTGTCCAGCTCTGCCCTTAATCTGGGCAGCGAGACGGCAGTGCGGGGAAAAGAGTATCCGAGCCAGAGTCAGGGAGACTCGAATTCAAATCTGGCCTCCTATACTTACTAGCTTTGTGACCTTGGACAAATCCCTTAGTCCGATTTGCCTCAGTTTCCTGATCTGTCAAGTGAGCTGGAGAAGGAAATGACGAGCCGCCCCCGTGACGTTTGCCAAGAAGACCCCAAATGGGGTCACAGAGAGTTGGAAATGACATCTTTGGGGCTTGGAAGACCCAGCAAAATTTGAAACTTAAATTAAGTTGAACTCATCTTTCTAAAAAGTTCCTTCCTCCAAAATTCTCTGTTTCCACGGAGGACAGACACTGCCATTTTGCCAGCAGTCCGGGTCGTCCTTTGAGTTTGAGCCCAGATTCTTTTCTCCCCCTCATCGCCCCTCTCTGCCCCGTCCCAGCTTGGGCTTCTCCTAGGACCGGGCCATGTGGAGTCATAAATACACTGAGCAGAACTGGGAGCCGTAAAAAGCAGTGGAAACTCCCCAATGACTTTTATTTGAGCATGGAGTACATTTTCTTCTCCTTCTTTTAAGCATATGGATCAGGGTGTGTATGGTATTCGGGAAATTCAGTCCAGGAACAATAAATGAAGTCACACCATGAACAGCTAACTAGGCGGTGCAATGGACAGAGCTCTGGTCCAGGAGCCAGGAAGGCCTCCCTTTCAGTCCTGCCTCAATGCTTACTTGCCGTG
>NW_025358128.1:0-4132 GCF_016433145.1 Gracilinanus agilis | reverse complement strand
CTACCCAGAACTCCCTTGGCCCAAGTTACCCAGAACTCAGTAATTAGGCACAGAAGGCTGCTGGCAGCCAGCCTGAGGGGATTCTCAGAGAAAGGAATGAAAAGCATCTTCCACCCAAGGAGACCCCCATCCAGGAATCCAAAGAGGAAGAAGAAAGAAAGATGATTCCAAAAACCAGCATAGCCACCCATGCCTTTCTCAGCCCTCTACCAGAAGAAGACAAAGTCCCCAGTTTGTCCTCCCATCCACCAGAGTCGGAGTTCAAGGGCTTCCCCCGATCCACACTTTTGGGGGGAGGAATCAGAGCAGAGTCTGAAGACCTCTGATGAAGAAGGGGGCCGGAGCTGCTAAGAAGACTGGCTGTTCCTTAAAAATGTCAGAGCTTTGTCCTGACCCCGTTTGTGCTCTCAGAGTATAAAAGACATTACTGAGATCCATTAAAACAGGCCACACAGAAGACATTCCTCCCTCACCCCCCTCCAAGATCTAGTGGGGACTTTCTGAGCTCCCCCATCCCCACCCCAAACCCCCACTCCCTGAACACTGAGCAGAAAGGATGCAAAAGGAGCTGGACTTACCAGAGGTCAGGAGGACAAGTTCACCTTCATTTGGAAGATTTGGAGGTTGGGAGGGCTGCTTTTCAGTTGAGCCCAGCTTTGGTTACAAAGCCAAAGCGTTCACAAGGGAACAGCTTCCAGGGCACACTGAGTCCCCTCCAAGGAAGAATGCCAGAGAGTTATCTAAAAGAGACAGGGAGGCAAGGGCAGGTGCCTGGGCCATGGGGAGAAGGGGGCACTCGGGGAGGACAAAGGAGGAAGGAGATCAGGGGAAAGGGGAGAGGAGGGTGGCAGGTCTCCCTGAAGAGAAGGTGCTTTGATCCCACTCTGAAGCTGGGGAAACACTGGTGTCTAGGGGGAGGGGAAGGGTAGGGGCTGGAAAACAACCTCGCAGAAAATTAAATTGCACTTGAGGGCAAATTCTATTAGGGAATAGTGACTGTCTCTCAACAGCCTGTGTCCATTTAGGTAATTAGTTACAGGACAGGAATCTCCATCCAGGAGCTGAATGAGGCCTAAGCAAGGCCCTGGAGCAGGGAAGTCAGAAGCTGAGCTGACCTTTCTGGTCATGGATATGCCAACTCTGCCTCCTTCCCATCCCTCTCTCAGCTCTGGACAGGACTTACTTTGGCTCTTTCCCTTCTGCCTTATTGAGCCCTTCTCAGTCCTCTTCTGGCCCAGTGAAAGGCAAGTCATGGGAATAAATATTTATCGAGCACTGTCTGTGCTGGCCATTGTGCTAGGTGCTGGGAGGGAGGTGCGGAGTGAGTGGAGAAAGGACGGGACACAAAACAGGACAGCCAGCCCTTCCCCCAAAGATCCCAGGATTAGGGACGGAGAATGGCCAGGGACCTTGGAAGCCACGTCTACTCTAAACACTTCATCTTACAGCTGAGACCCAGAGAAGTTGTGTGTGCAGACACACAGTTTGTAAGTGGCAGAGACAGGATTTGAATTCAGGAGTTTCTACTCTAGTTGAGACACTATGAAATATATCCAGAGGCAAATATATACCTGACACAAGAAATAAATATGAAGGTATGTGGTATACGATGCTCTCCTGCCTTCCAACAAAACCTATTTTTCTCCCATGGATTATTTGAACTCTCTTTGTTGTATTGATCGTCTTTGGTATGCCATCCACCAGAGAAGATCCCTACCTACCCAAGCCCCTTCATCTTTCATACATCTTAAGCATGTCCTTCCATAAATCTTACTTAGAGGACCCCTCGATGGGCTGGACACCTTCCCCTAAGTCTTAGTTTTAAGCCATTAGAGTTTATTATCAACATTATTAAAAACAGGTATCCCTTCCAAATCATGACTTTCCCCATCATGATATATCACAGATTGGTATAAGAAATTAAATGGGACTTTCGGAGTTTGGAAGCCACAGATGACAAATGAAGGCCAGCAGACAATACAGAAAAAGCTTAAAAACTAGTTCTTACTGAATATTACCCCCAAATTTTACAATAAGGTACTGTAAACACTGCGTAAAAGAGAAAGAAAAAATTCAGACATCTCTGATATGAAGGGAAGGTCAAAAAATATGACTCGGATCTTCCAGATCTCAGAGGCACCTCGCCCCTAACCCCCTGGGATGTGGAAGGCATGCCTACATTATTATTATATTTGCACTAAACTTTTTGGAATAGCCTGTATTTTTTGTGGATCCCCAGAAAGCACTCAGGTGAGATGTCCATTTGTTATTCCTTTCATTACAGAATGTGCCCACCCTTCTTCCTGATCATACAGGCCCTTGATTATGTCTTTTGTAAAAGTCATGATGAAACACATTTCCCCCCTTCACTTTAAATTTTGATTCTTTTAAAAGTTTTATTATTGTCTTTTGTTTTTATACCAAGAGCAACCAGGTGATACAGTAAATAGAGCTCTGGGACTGGAGTTGGGAGGACTAGAGTTCAAATTCAACCTTAATTGTGTGACCCCAGAGAAATCACTGTACCTCTGTACTTCAGTTTCCCCATGTGTAAAAAGAACATAGTACCTGCTTCCTCAGGAGGTTGTCAGAATCAAATGAGATATTTGTAAAGTGTTTTACACAGTGTTTGGCACAGAGTAGGTGCTTTACAAGTGCTCCCCCTCCTGGATCACTGCCTTGATCATGGTGTAGGGCTATGTATAACTCAATGAAACTATGAGCCATGCCATACAGGGTTATCCAAGATGGACAAGTCATGGGGGAGAGTTCTGACAAAAGGAGATCCACCAGAAAAGAAAATGGCAAACCACTCTAGTATTCCTGCCAAGAAAACCTCATGGAACAAGTCTTGAAGAGTTGGACCCAACTGAACAAGGCCAATAAGTAATTAGTCTCTACCTATTTCAGTCATTTCCTCTTGACCACCTCTTCTTGAACCTTCCTCCCACTTACAATGAAGAAAAAGGTTTTAATCATAACCAACAGACCAAATTTGACATTGTATTCCACATTACACTCCTGCAGTGAGAGAGAAGAGGAGGGTACATATATTTGTCATAATAGTCATAATAACAGCCAATGGCTATACAGTGCTTACAAAGCACTTTACCTATGTTAACTCATTTGATCCTCACAACTGTCCTGTGTAATAGGTGCTATTATTCTCCTCCTTTTACATAGGAGGAAAATGAGGCAGACAGAGAGGGTCCCACAACTAGAAAATATCTTCAAATGGATCTGAGCTTAGCTCTTCCTGATTTCCAGTCCCACATTCCACGCATCTAGCTGTCTGGCTTTAAAAACCCTTTTTTAAATTTTTACCATTTTTATTATCACAATCTGAATTCAACTGCCTTTTAATGTGGTTTTCTTTCCACTCGTATAGTTATTGTGTATTTATTCTCCTGGCTCTGCTCACTCTTTATTAGTATGTCTTCCCATATTTCTCCAAATTCTTTCTATTTGGGGTTTCTCATTGCCCAATAGTATGTCCTTATATATTCATGTAGACCACAATGTGTGCAGTCATTCTCCATTGAAGAGGCTCTCGCTTTCTTGAGTATTTGTTGTTGTTGTTACTATAATAAGTGTTTTTTGTGAGTATTTTAGTATATTTGGAGATTTTTGTTCTGTCTTTGAATTCTTTGGGGTTTTGAATAGTAGTGAGTGAGGTTCCTTGGGGCAAAGGTACAAATAGTTCAGTGACACTTCCTGCATAATTAATTCCAAATTGTTTTCCAGAACAGTTGGTCCAGGTCACAGCTCCATCAAAAGGGTATTCTTGGCATCCTAAGATGATAGAATTAGAGACTAATGTTGGAAAGTACCTTAGAGATCATAGTCTCACTCCCTTAATTTTGTAACTGATATATTTTATGTTCTTATTGTCTTCATTTCTAAATATTTTTTGAGTTATCATTTAAAATTTTTATGTAATATAATATGTAACATAATATGATGCACATGATTTATTACAAATATGTAATACATACAATAAAATTTGTTACAAATATGTAACAAATATAACAAAATTATTATGTACATATAATATGTAATAAATATAATAAAATTTGTTATAAATGTGTAATAAATATAATAAATATGCTTATCTAAGAGAAACAAATTCTCA
>NW_025358127.1:0-2564 GCF_016433145.1 Gracilinanus agilis | reverse complement strand
TGACCCTATGCACTGTGCTATATGGATCTTGGTGGTGATTAAAAAAAAATTTTTATATGCATAACATCTCAGAAACTCAAAGTTTGGGAAGAAATCTCAGACACGCTTTGATCAGAGGCAAAAATGTGCTTGTGGGTGTGAATTTATAGTAACACAGAGGCTTAGGATCAAGAAGACTTTTTTTGTTTTGTTTTGGTTGGTTAATGTTGTGTGTGTGCCATGAACTCCTTTGGCATGCTAGAAAAGTCTTTGCACACCTCAGCATCATGTTGGGTCTTTGCACTAGATTGGAGGCTTCAAAAGGGCAGGAACATTAATCATCTTTATATGCCTCAGAAACCTGGCACACTGCTTTAGCACATGATAGCTTCCTTAGAAATATCTATTGAATCGAATTGAGTTGAAATATTTTGGATTTCCATAGGACTGATCTTATTTTTCTAAGTATTCTTTGAAAAGGAAACTGCAGATTCATTTTAATCAGGAAAGAAGGGGTGCCCATCGATTGGGAAATGGCTGAACAAACTGTGGTATCTGTTAGTGATGGAATATTATTGTGCTGAAAAGAATGATGAAATGGAGGAATTCCATGTTAACTGGAATTGATGCAGAGTGAAAGGAGCAAAACCAGGAGAACATTTTACACAGAGATGGATACACTGTGGTAAAATCAAATGTAAGTACTAGCAGCAGTGAAATGATCCAGAACAATGCTGGATTGTTCTTATGAGAAAGAAAACTAGCCACATCCAGAGAAAGAACTGTGGGGGCAGAAACACAGAAGAAAAACATGTGATTTATCACGTGGTTTGATGGGGATATGATTGGGGTTTTGACTTTAAAAGATCACTTTATTGCAAATGAGAGGAATATGGAAATAAGTTTTGAACAATGATACATGTAAAATCCAGTGGAATTGCTTGTCAGCACCCGGAGAAAGTAAGGGAGAGGGGTGGGAAGAATCATGTAACCATGGAAAAATATTCTAGATAAAAAAATTAAATAATTTTAAAAAAGAAAAAGAAAGAAGGAAAGAGGTCTATTTGGGGACTACATCATAAGTAAATAATTGGTTCAGACTTAGTGAGCAGCAGGTTTCTCCAAAGTTCACTATTCAAAATATTGTTTTTGAGGCAGCAACATTAATAGCATGGGAGAATTGGAAGCAAACAAATAACATAACAGGAACATGTAATCATTTCATTTTACATATGGAGAAACTGAGGCCATGTTAAGTGGCATACCCAAGGTCACACAGGTAGTAAATGGTAGAACTTGGCTAGTGTTTGAATTCAGGTGTTCTGATTCTAAATAAACACTTTTCCCACTATACAATGTTTTGTGCCAGATACTCTGTTAGCAATTGAGGATATAAAGGAAAACAAAAATAAAATAGGTGATTCCATGAAGAACTTTACATTCTTCTTGCAGATGGATAGCTAACAATTACATAACTAAATTAGACATTTCCATGAAAAGAGATGCAAAAAAAACTTTTCTTTTTTGAGCAAAATAACTTGGGGCATTAAGAAAAGCTTCAAAGAATTGAGATCACCTGGGCTGAGTCTGAAAGTGACACAGAAATTTCAAAAGGTGGGAAGGAGAGAATTTTAGCCTCAGAGATGAGCTTGTATTTAGGCAATGGATAAGAAACTGAATACTATGTATAAAAAGAGCATAGATACCATTTTGACTGAGACATGGGCTACATTAAGGCAAGTAATGGATTGTCTTTCTTGAAAGACAAGTTGGCTCCATAATGTGGAGGATTTGAAATGCCCATCAGTCAAATGCTTAGTTTATGCTGGTGGCAATTGACTTGCCCATGATCACAGAGCCAGAGAGTGTCAGAGATAGGATTTGCAGACTCTAATTTCATCCCTCTAGCCACTGCACCATAATGATGACATGATATGACATGATACAACATAACACAATGTATGAAATATGATAGGATATAATATGACATGCTATGATATAATATAAAACAATAAAATATAATATAACATAACATAATAAACACAATATAATATATAACACAACATAATATATAACTGTATATACATGGAATCTATGTGACATGTACATTATAAAGTGACATCTATGACAATATATATTCATTTGAAAGATCTGATTGAGGGAAAAGTGTTTATTTAGAATAAAATCACCTGGGTTCAAATATTAGCCTGGCTCTACCATTTACTACCTATGTAACCTTGGGTAAGCCATTTAACATGACCTCCATTTCTCTATATGTACAATGAAATGGCTGCATGTTCCTACTGTATTATGTATTGTGTCATTTAAAATTATTGTAAGCCCTGGGAGACTATATCTCCCAGGACTCTCTGCTACAACTTCCCCCTACACCTCCTACTTCCTTTGTGGAAGGTGTCAGAGAAAGTATAAAAGAGAGAGTTTGGTGCCTTTGTCTCTCTCTCCAGCTCAGAAGTAGGCTGACTCTCTCTGATCCTGGACTCTCTCTCTACCTAGGAGGCCCTTTTCCCGTACATAACCTTTTCCCTTTCCTAATCTAAATAAACTATTATATATATATATATATA
>NW_025358126.1:0-3469 GCF_016433145.1 Gracilinanus agilis | reverse complement strand
AAGAGAGAGAGAGAGAGAGAGAGAGAGAGAGAGAGAGAGAGAGAAAGAGAGGAAGAAAAAGAAGAAAGTAAGGAGGGCATCTGGGTGGCTCAGTGAGCTCAGGAAGTTTTCCTAGACCCTGTGAATGTATTGAAAACAGAAGGCCTTCCAATTAGCCTAGGTAAGGCTGATTAAAGCCATCGCTTCCCCATCAGGAAACCCACTCCAAGAGAAAATACCTAATTGACTTCACCTCCGCTATCATGGTGTGGCATGACATCTGGGTCCTTCCAGACTCTTGTGGAACATTAAGGGGCCGTTAAAATTAATCCTGTGTGCTGCAGCTCCCAAGAAAGCCAGCCAGCCCCCCAACGTCAATAAATCTAGATCTGTTTGAAGCGAACGTCACTAAATCTTAGTCTTGACTGTTTGCTGGTGGTGTCAAGAGCCGGCCCGGCAAGATGAATTCGAGGGGAGGATGAAAAAGGTACCATATTAAACCCCAGCACTGCTAAGTTTAGTTAAGAGTCAGGAGATGTGTCCTTGCCGTGACATTCGGTGGCTGATATTTGTTTCTCTTTAAATAATATGCTGTACATCTGTGAGAATGATGGTTCGGTGCTTGTGACATTGCATCTCCACCAAGGTTACTGGCTCCAGGACAGGCAGTCTCTCTCCTTTCTCTTTCTCTCTCTCACACCCTGTCAATAAATATCCACTTGTCTGAGGAAGTGAGATACAGCTTTTACAGCTGACACCAGAGCCGTCTTCATTTCCAGAAGCAACGAGTTTCAACACATGTGAGCATAGAGCAAAGGGCGGGTGAGGGGTGAGCAGTGGGGAGTGGGGCATGGGAGGGGGGCACTGGAGAAATTAAAGGGATATATCTTTCAAGTGCTGGACATCGAGAAGTCATTATCCTTTTCCTATAGGGGAGCCTGCTGCTGCGAGAAATAAATGATAGGAGTGGGGACTAAAAATAACCATGGTGGCCAATAATCAGGCAGCTTTAGTAATTCGAGGATTTGCCGCTCAAAATCTCATTTGAGAAAGAGCCACATGCAAAACCCTGGGATGTAGGGGATTTGGGCATCCATTGGCCAATATTGTTGGGTTTTTTGTTTTTGCCTTGGTCTCCTCTTTCTCACCTTGACTTTCAAAAAAACCCCACAATCCCTCCAACCGAGACTTCACAAATCTACCCTTCCCTAATTGTGGGAAATGGCCTTGTGGGATGTTCTTCCTTCTGTTAATGAGGGAAAATAGAGGAGAAATTCACCCAATGTGTGGATGGCCCCTCCAGGGGAGGCAGTCTCTCAGTTTGCCACAGTCCACCTGGTCTGTAGTCCTTCTAAGTGAATTGTTGTCAGCTTAAAGAGTGACCATTTTAAAAGAAGAGAAATGATGGACTCAGAATGTAGAATGAAACAGTTTTGAACATGACAGTGCAGAAATTTGTTTTGCTTGATCATGCGTATTTGTAACAAGGGTTTTTTTTTCTTTTTTCCTTCCAAGGTTAAAGGTAGAGAAAAGAAATTTTCATTAATTAAAAAAAATGAAAAATAAAAAAGAAAGTGAGGCCTAATACACAGTCCTGATATTTGAAATAAGAGGGAAAAGGAAATGAGCATAGTTCATTTTCTTTTAGGATTATAGATGGATGGGAACCTTTAAATCTAATTCTTCCTCCCTATACCCGTTTCATAGAGGAAGAGATTGAAGTTCAGAGAAGTGACTAGCTCAAGGTCACACAAATACAAGTATTAGAACTAATGAAGACAGGAATTTGATTTCCAATTTGGTACTATTTCAGATATCCATGTTGCCTCCCTTCCTTTCCTTAAAAAATAAAAATAGGCCTTAAAACTATTATAAGCATAATTAAGAAAAAAATCACAAAAAGAAAACTAAATAATATAATCAGAAATATTTATATAGGTTACCTATAATTTAATAAATTAGTAAAATCATCTTTTTCTGATTTTTTTTCATTTCTATACCTCTAAATTTTTTTTTATTCAAGAAGCATTTATTAAATTTCTACTCTGTGCTGAGTGTGTTGCTAGGCTCTTAGAATTCAGAGACCAAAATGAAAACATAATTATACATTCACTCTAAGTACTTAAGTTGTTCATCTTGTTCTGCTATCTTTTGAGTTTGGTTAATACCTCCAGGCTCAAGGGCAGCTAGGTGACTCAGTGAATTGAGTTCTAGAGATTCTGGGTTCAAATATGACCATAGACACTTCTTAGCTATGTGGACCTGGACAAACCATTTAACCCCCACCATTCCTTAGTCCTTGTGGCTCTTCTGCCTTGGAACCAATACACAGTATTGATGATTCTAAGAGAAAGGAAAGGATTAAAAAAAATACCTCCAGGCTCTGTGATTGACACCTTGAAGCTTAGGTTAAGTGCCATACCCAGCCTCCCACAGCTGGTGTCAGAGATGTGATTTGAACCCTGGTCTCGAGTTCCAAGCACTTTATTCAGTCCTGCAAACCACATTGCCTCTGAGTAATTGCAGCGCATTACTCCCTACAATTCTTTCCACATTTCCTTATATTCTTCCCATTTGTTATTTTTAATAGCATAATAATAGTCCATTACACTGATACGCCACAGTTTTCTCAGCCCTTCCCTAACTGCTGAACATAAGAGATTATTTTCAATTTTTATGTTATTATAGCTGAAATAGCTGTGAATATCTTTATCCAGGTAGGACTTTCCCCTCTAAATTACATCCTCTGTAGAGACATAACTAAGTGGGGACAACCAGAGCTTTGTCTCATGGCCCTGATTTGAGCGGATGTCTTATTTTCACAGTGTTGCAATACAACAAACAGACCTTTGCACCTTTTTAAGAGGAAGAGATGGTGGGATGGGGTGAGCCCATTCCTTACTCTATTCTTTCACCCATCCAGCAGCAACTTTGAACTAATGTTCTGGTCTTAGTCTTCCCCCATTCTATGTTCCAATGGAGGGTCCAGTTTATGGCATAATAATATACTATATAGAATATATTAATAGCATATATAATATAATAAGATTTATATGGCACTTCAAAGATTGCAAAGAGGTTCTATATATTAATTGATTCAATCCTCACACCAGCCCTCTGACATGGGTGTTTTTATTATTACCCTCATTCTATAGATGAGTATACTGAGCCATAGCAGGGTTAATGGACTTGCCCAGAGTCATCCTACCAGTAAGGGTCAGAATTCAAACTCAGGTCTTCCTAGCCCCAAGCCTTGTGCTATATCCACCTAGATGCCCTAGTATTTTCCCTGGGAACAAAAATTCCATTGCCCTTGGGATATAATCTTAGAAGTGGGATCACCAGGTTAAAGGGTATCACTGACTTTATTCAGTACTTTATTTTTAAAATAATATTTATGGATATTATATTATTATATATTAGTGTATGTACTACATATAATATATTAATAATATATATTAATACATCAATATATTTTATAATATATCAT
>NW_025358125.1:0-2713 GCF_016433145.1 Gracilinanus agilis | reverse complement strand
GGAGGAAGGAAGGAGGGAAGGAAGGAAGGAAGGAAGGAAGGAAGGAAGGAAGGAAGGAAGGAAGGAAGGAAGGAAGGAAAGGAAGGAAGGAAACAAGGAGCATTATGGTAAAAAGATTGGATTTTGAGGCACAGATCCTGGACTCATACTTTACCTCAGTCAATGACTTTCTTGTATTGTACAACAGTAAGTTATTCAATTACTCTGTGCCTCAATTTCCACATCTATAAAATGAAGTAGTTGAGCTGGATGTCTTCCAAGGTTCCTTTCAACTCTCAATCTATAGTGCTATACAGGAGGAAGTAAAGAAGAAAACAGGAGAGGAAGCAAGGCTAGCAGGCAGGTAAGAATTGCTAAAATTAAATGTAATCTACTGTATAATTCTTGAATACTTACCATCTGTTCAGCCCAATACTAGGTATGGTAGGATACAGAAAAGTGGATTTAGTCCTTATCCTGAAGGCAGTTAAGGCTTCACTGGAAAGACAAGACTAACACCCCAGAGACAGTGAGGCAACAACAGAAAATCCCGTTGAGTGTGTTGGGACATTGGATGTATAAGAAGAGTTTCCAGAAAGGAGGTGCCTGGACAGACGTCTGTGACTAAAGAGAGCAGCCGCCATCAACCCAACCAGCCAGGAAAAGAGCTTGCTGCTTGGTTGCCAGCTATATTGCCCTGTTTTTGTTTTTCTTTTGATCTTCGAGATGGAATGTTTTGAATTTCACACTTAACGGGGGTGAACATGTTAAGGGGATGCAGATGACACTACCAAAGCTCTACAGAGCTTGCTGGAAGGCTTCCCATTGTCCAGTGTGATTTTTCTGAGACTTTATTAGTGTAAGAGACTGGCTTAGTGAGCTCTGGGGCTGCACAGAGAGAAATAGGAAGACTGCAGAATTATTTCCCAGATCTTGAATGGCGCACAGTGCAAACCTGTATAACTACTTCTATTTGGTGGTTTGATTATTAAGAGGCTTAAGTCATAAGTCATAGTCATTAAGTCATAAGATAGTAGGCTTATAAGTCTGGAGCTGGAAGGAACTATAGAAACTATATAGGCCAATCCTCTCATTTTTTATTTTTCAAATTTTTAATTGATAGAATTTATTTACAAATGTTTCAACCCCTCCCACCATTCCCTAGAAGGGATCATTGGAGGCATCCTGGCAGGGAGGGAGACAGACAGACAGAGAGACAGAGATAGACTGAGACAGACAGAGATAAAGAGACAGAGACAGAAACAGAAACAGAAAAAGAGAGAGACAGAGACAGAGAAAGAGAGTTTATATCTTTCATGTTTCCATTTTTCAGGAGGCAACATTCACAAGTATGCTTCAAATATTATATCTGTAGTATGACTTTCTCACTTTTTTTTTAAACCCTTACCTTCCTTCTTGGAATCAATATTGGTTCCAAGGCAGAAGGGTGGTAAGGGCTAGGCAATGGGGGTCAAGTGACTACTTGCCCAGGGTCACACATCTGGGAAGTGGTTGAGGCCGGGTTTGAACCCAGGACCTCCTGTCTCTAGGCCTGGCTCTCAATCCACTGAGCTACCCAGCTTCCCCTGAACTTTCTCATTTTTAAAGAGGAATTTCATCTCATTTTAGAGGCAGTTAGGTGGAACAGCCAATGGAGTTCTCAGCTTGGAGTAGAAAAATAAAAGTTCAAATCCAATCCCAGATACTTCGTTGTGCAGCAGCCCTGAGCAAGTCATTTATCCCATCTCAGTTTCACTTTCCTCATCTGTGTAGCTAAATGCAATGGTAGATAGAACACCAGATCTGGAGTTAAGAGTTAGGAAGACCTGAATTCAAATTTAGTCTCACTCACTTAGTAGCTGTGTGATTTCTGGGTAAGTCATCTCACCCCATTTGCCTTAGTTTCTTCATCTGTAAAATGAGCTGAAAAAGGAAAAACAGCAAACCATTTTAGTATTTTTGCTAAAGAAACCCCAAATGAGGTCACAAAGAATCAGAAATGACTAAAATAACTCAACAATAATAGCCCTTACCTCCCAGATTGTTCTGAAAATAAAATATTTGTAAAGCACTTTTTAAACTTCAAAGCACTATATAAATGCCTTTTGTTATTGTTGTTTTTGTAAATGAGGTCTAGGGAGTCTTAAATGACTTGCCCAAGATCTTGGAATTTAGTACTGGAAAGATACTCTCAATGGCAGCGGGTTATAGTGGATAGAGCGTTAGACTTACCATCAGCAAGGCTGGGGTTCAAACACACTCAATAAAACTTAATAGCTATGTGACCATGGGCAAGTGACTTAATTTCTTTGTACCTCAGTTTCCTCATCTGTAAAAAATCTCTCTTAGAGATGATGATGTAAGGTTAAAATGATAAAATATATATGGAAAGAGTATTTGAGATAGACCCCAGGGATCCATCCATAGTATTCAGAAACCGGGCTGCTTCTACTCAAGTGGTAGCTAAACTGCTGAAGGGTTAACAGTAGCAGTTGTTGGCATAGAATCGCAGCTGAAGAAGGTTAGAGAACACGGACTGAGGTTTGAGTATCACAGCCTGTGAGGCCACTGCCTGGACCTTTGCTGCAAAAGTCTATGAGACCATTACCTGTGTCTTGTTAGCATCAGCTTACAGAGTGCTGCTGGAGCTGAAGTGATACAACCAGGAATGTAAAGGACCCAGCTCCTACAAATCTATAGAGCTGATTGTTAAATTTTATGTGAGGATTAAAAA
>NW_025358124.1:0-5141 GCF_016433145.1 Gracilinanus agilis | reverse complement strand
TCTCTCTCTCTCTCTCTCTCTCTCTCTCTCTCTCTCTCCTATTCCCTTCCCCTTGGTTCCAAAATGTACTCTATCACTTTAAAAAACCCATTTCCCTTGAACCTGCTAATATTTCAGTGTATTTTATAATTTCTCTCCTTAACTTTGCTTCCATACTTTGAAAAGGAGAAATCTATAGCTGTTGTCTTTACTCCTCCTGATATACCCATTACTAAACCAATAAAATCAAATCACTGAATAAGAAGGCACCTGAGAAGTCCAATTAGTTCAGTTCTTTTATTTTACAGATGAGGAGACTGATGCCCTGAGAATCAGTGTGATTCACCCAACATGACATAGGACATGAGTTCAGTTCTTTTAACTCCGATATCTAGGTCCTTTATACGCATCCGTTATAATAAGGCCTCCAGCTAGATTACTCTACCAAACTGGCTTTTATCCATGGTTGCTAATGATCCTCTCATAACCAAATCCAAAGGCCTTTTCCCCCATACTCCTCCTTAATTTGTCTATAGTATTTTAACTAGTCATATGCCGTTAGGCAAGTCACTTAACATCTCTGGTACTCAATTCCCTCATTTGAAAAATGATAAGATTGCAATAAATGGTTGCTAAGGTCCCTTCTTGCACTGGCATTCTGTGAATTATACATGTTTGAACAATCTACATTGATTGTTCCTCCTCATGCCACCAACTCTGGCTCTGCCCTAAGGTTCATTATTTTGCTTCCTTTCCCTCTATGTAGTATCTTTTGGTGATCTCATTTGTGTTCATAACTTCATTGATTACCTCTAGGGAAGAAAATGACTTGCAAATCAGAATCTCCATTTCTACATGCCAGTCCTGCATTGACAATGCTTGCTAGTCGCCTTTACCTGGATTTTCCTCCTCCATTTCAAACTCAGTGCCTAAAACTGGACTCATCATCTTCTCTTCCCCTCTAATACCTGCTCAAAGAAACTACTCTTTTATTCTATTTATGACAGTAGCAGAATCTTTCTAGTTACTTAGGCTTAAAATCTCCTGAATTAATCTGTTTTTTCCCTTTTCATGGGCCCCCAAAAAGTGGTGTTAGTGGTTTTGTGTCGTCTTGGAGGGGTAAAACTACTGGAGTGTCATGGAGAACTGCCTTTAGCCTTATGTTATTTAACATTTTTATCAATAGATTGGATTTAGGTATAGACAGATAAAAGGTATATGCATCAAAGTTTCAGATGAGAAAGAGCTAAACATATTAGAGTCTTGCTCTAAAGATTTCATCAAACTAGAATTATGGATCAAATTTAATAAAGATTGGGTTAAAATTAATTTGGCGAATATATGCTTGGGGAGTGTGTTTACATAGCAGTGAGTATGCAAAAAAATTGGGGGGCTTTGAGCCTAAAGATTCAACAGTGTGATGTGGCAGGCAAGAAAGCTAATGAGGCCTTAGGCTACTTAAGTAGAGTCACAGTATCCCTGAATAAGGAAGTAATAATAGTCCCCCAGTATTGTCATGGTCAGATCACACCTACTGTGTTCAATTCTGGGTACCACATTTTAGTCAGGGTATTAAAAAGCCAAAGGAAATCCACAGGAAAGAAGTCAAGACAGTAAAGAAGGGCTTTGAGCCCAGATCATAGAAGTTTATATCATCTGAGGATTAGTTGAAAGATGTGGGTACATTTAGCCTGGAGAAGAGAAGACTTGGGGAAAGCAGACACAACAGATGTCTTTTAAGTATTTGAAAAGCTGTCATCTGGGAGAAGAATTAAACTTGTTCTACTTGTATCCAGTGGACATAACAGAGAATGGGTGGAATTACCAGTGGAACAGTTTTAGGCATGGTATAAGGGAAGATCTTCCTAACAAATAGAGTTATTCAAATGTAGAATGGGTTGCTGTAGGAGGTAGTAGCCTCCCCCTCACTGGCAGTCATCAAGCAAAAGCCGGATGACTAGTACTCAGTTATATTGTTGAATATAATTTTTGTTCAGCCCCATGTTGGACTGAATGCCTCTGGATTCCTTTCTAACTCATATTTTTTGAGCTCAGAAGAAAAATTTGTTGGATTCAACACCCAATACCTTCTTAATATATTCATAAATCCAGAATTATTTTGATATGGATGAGGAACACTTGTAGTCTATACTGCCAAATGGATCACCTCTAAAGGCAGATTATTAGGCACTGTTTCCAGTCCTGAAGAAGACACTCATGAGGTTTCCAGGTGCCCTTTGCACAAACAACTACCTACACAACTTATACAGGAGACTGCCCAAACTCAGAGACTGAACAATAATGATATCAGGACCCATGCTGAATCTTTAGTTAGAAATCAATTTAGGCTTTGGGTAATAGTTCCCCTTGGACAAAATCCAAGAGCAATGTTAGAACTCATGACGTTAGAGTCAGAAGCCAGTAGGTCTGGCATCTGAGGTCTATGTTCTAAGCCAAGGAGAAAAGGGAAGGAATTAAAACAGCAGATGAGTTGGATACTCAGAATCAGACCAAGAATGAAGTCAGCATTAGGTCCAAGATTCTGAGTTAATCAAGTATAATATTGAAACCTAAAGGTGATAATTCTGAAGAAAGAAAACAAAGCTTCAAGGTGAGCATTCTGAGTCAAGACAGAGTCTGGTGTGATACTAATTCTATATCTTTCTAGGAGATTAGAACTATGAATTTCTACTCTGAGTAGGAGGAAAAATAGAATTATAAACTCATAGATAGAAGGGACCTTGGAATGCATCTAATCAAATTCCAGACTACCAACCTTGCTACCAGTTTAGCCCTGATAGCCATCAACCAGGTGTGCAAACTTTATGGAACCGTAACCTGGCAATTGTCTATGCAGGCACTTTGCCTCCTCTCTTAGCAACCATAGTTACTGAAGATCCCCACAAAAGTTCTCACCACCAAAGTTCTTGACATCATCAAATGGTTCAACTTCAGAAATTGATATGATTTTATAAGTGAAAATGACATTAAATAGACTATATCACCATCTGCTTTGCCACTGCACTATGGAGAACACTAGGCTTTTCCATCTGATTTCTATGTAAATTTTTCTGCATGTTGTCTCCCCCATCAGAATATGAGCTTTTAGAAAACAGTAACTAACTTGCTTTTTTCTGTCTCCCCAGTGCTTAGTCTAGTGTTTTGATCACAGAAGGTACTCAATAAATGTTTTTTTAAAAAATTAATATTGTAGAGGAGAAAACTGAAGCCCCAAGAAAGCATGTCTTATCCAAGATCACTTAGGGGGAAGAGAAGATTTTGGAGAATGAGTCTCCCTATGTTACTCTGACTAGGATTGTAGTGGCTACACATAGACTTGATCCCACTGCTGATAATCAAGGAAGCTTGGACCTGGAAGCCTAGTCCCAACCTCTCTAACCCTCCTGAATTAGTGTAGACCACTGATCAGCTTTAGCTTTACTGCAGTTCAGAACTTCTAAGCTTACCAGACCCACCAGCTTTAGCTTCTCCAAGTGCCAGAGTTATAGGCATGTGCTACCATGCCCAATACAGAGGTGAGATTTGAACCTACGTTCTCTGACTCCAAAGTAAGAAGCATTCTTTACACTGTACCAGCATATGAAGGATGTATACCTGCTTCTAGACCTTGGGCTGTCAGGTCAAGTATGAGTCCAAGAAGCTGGTCTGGGAGTTAGAAGCTTAGCCTATTCAAGCCTGCATCCACAGAAGTTTGCTATATAGTAGTTTCTGTTACAACAAAACACCCAACATGTATTTCTAGTAGTTCAGTACTCTTTTGGCTAAGCAGAATGATAGCTTCAAATCAAACTGATTTTCAGATCCCACTCAGTACACATTTTTTGTTGGGCTTTTTGCACAAAGTATGTCATGGCCTTTGTGTAAAAAGCCCAACAAAAATACATTTTTTGTGGTTTTCTTAGATATTCCACATTCCATGCTCTGGTACAGACCTCTCTTCTATAGGTTTTGCCTTTTAACCTATCCAAAAATAGATAAGGCCCCATACATGGAGTTTACAGTTGAAACAAGAGACACAAAGTTCCCATGACAACATGCCAGTCATTTAAGATCAGAAAAATGATTAACAAACAGCAATAGAAAAGGACATCAACAGAGGAATACTTTCTATTCCCAAGCAGCCACTGCCAAGGACAAACTCAAAAGAGTTCAAAGTTATTCAAGGTTGTCTTTGTGCCAGAAGTTTTAGAAAAGCATGATAGACTCCCTTAAGAATATTGCATGGATGGTCAAAATCAGGGGAAGCCTGCCTGGAGCAAATACCATGAAGTGTTCTCAGAGGCATCAATTACTGGACCTTTGTCCACTCCTCCATGTCCAGTGCACCTTTGTTGCCTCTTTTTATTTACTGTGTGCTCCTAATTAGGAGCACTAATAGGAGAGTTCCTCAAAAGCTCCTTTTATGCACTTCTTCTACAGCATCTTCTAGCCCATGACTTTTCTTTTACCTTCCTTTTTTGCCTCCTTCTGCTTAGCTGATCTAGATGGAATTGGTGTTAGCATAGAATAATGTGCCAGGGGAAGAGGAACAGTGCTGGCAATGACCAAGACTGAAAGAATTACTAAACTTTCTTTGTACTATTTCACCAACTATTAAATTTAGATTTTAAAAAATATCCCCAGATATCTCTATGTCCATCTGGTGGATACCTTGAGGCTTAGCACAACCTCTACTACTGTATGATCCTGGGTACATCTTTTTCTCTTTCTGTGCCTCAATTTCCTTCTCAGCCAAATGAGAGAGGAAGGTGGACTAGATGATTTCTAAGGCCCCTTTCATAATTCTGTAATTCTCTTGCACCCAATTCAGATAAAATTTCAGTCAACCCACATATCTTGCATTCTTATAAGCAAACCATCTGGATGACTGACTGAATTGATTGTCCAGATGTTGAATCACAAGTCAGGATTTTTTTTTCTATCAAACTCGAGAGTTCATGTTTTCTTCTTGAAGAAGGGGCTCTTAAGGTAAATTTGGGGATTATTGTTTTTAAACCTTGAAAGCATAAGGTGATGCTTTATTCCCACTTGTATTGGTGGGTGTATTCTTCTAAGTGCAAGGCAAGCTTTTGTTTGCTGTGATTTGTGTTTTTCTAATTTGGCATGAATGTGCTTATAGGCATTTCCTGATGAAAGGAATG
>NW_025358123.1:0-3038 GCF_016433145.1 Gracilinanus agilis | reverse complement strand
TATTCCTATTGACTCCCAGAGGAGCATAGGGCCGCAACCATCTCATGCCAACAGACTCTGTTCTGGGCAACTTCCCCCAGCTGGGCCCATGTCACTCCGACGGTCCCTGTCTCATTCTCGGCAGATCTCCGCCAGGTCTGCTTTGGCAGTGCCTGTCTGGCAACGCTGTCCTCCGATTTTCATAGCGTTCTGACTAATGGGCTATATTGCTAAGAAAAACTTGAAAGAAAGATTTTTCATCCTCTTCTTATATGTACTGGTACAAATCACAGAATTAAGTAAATTATAACTAGGAGAGGCTTTAGAGTTCATCTATATGGAAGACTTTTTTCCCCCTAACTTAGCTGAAAACATACCCTAGCTTTTAATACCCTATTTTGTTTGGGGATAGCTCATCTGGAATCATTTTGCCTACTTTTATTTTTTTACTTAAACCCTTAACTTCTGTGTATTGGCTCCTAGGTGGAAGAGTGGTAAAGGTGGGCAATGGGGTCAAGTGACTTGCCCAGGGTCACACAGCTGGGAAGTGTCTGAGGTCGGATTTGAACCTAGCACCTCTCATCTCTAGGCCTGACTCTCAGTCCACTGAGCTACCCAGCTGCCCCTTGTTTTGCCTACTTTTAAAAGGAAGTCTTTATTTAATTTTTTCAGTATTTACATTTTTGAAAATTTCATTTCTTTTGAATTTCAATAGATTTCCCTCACATTTAACTGAATCTCTGTTATTTTCACTTTTATTTCAATGACTTGTATTGCATATCTGGACCCATATGGAATTTCATAAGAATTTTTTTTTTGAGAATTTGAGGTTTGTGAATTTCTGGGATCGCTTATGCATTTCTGAGACTTTAAATATCATTTCTATACTAATGACTCAAATTTTTATCTCTAGTACTGAATTTTAGTCTCATTCTTAAAGTGATTTATTAATGTCCATTAATTTTACATTTCAATATCATTCTTTCCCATTATAGATAGCATTTCTTCTCTTCAAAATATATACTTTTCCTGTGTCCTGAATATTTTTTCCCCACAAATTTAATGAAACCAGCAGACTAAAGTAATCAGTGTTCAACAGTGATGGTATTAGTAGATAATTAATCTCCAGCTGTTCAACTACTAGTAAGAACTTCCGAGTACTTTGTACTACCACATACTAGTCTAAATCCTACTTCTGTCCCAGGTAAGACCATTTTTGATACAAGGAATCATATGAAAAAGAATAAGAAGCACATGCCAAAGATAAAAATGATTCTATTAGCCTTAGTTATAAACGGTATCACACATTTGTGATAAATATTATCAGGAAATAATATTTAAATAGAATAGGAATAATCATATAGCCAATGAAAGTTTACCTTATTTTGGACTTTGTTTGATTGGTTTATTTGAATGTTGCCTCATGAATATTACTATTACACTGGTCTGAATGATACCTTCAATGACACGTCTAGAAATATCTCTGCATCTTAGTAATTGAACTTCATGAGTTGTTGAAGCAAAAAAGATTCATTTTCTGGTAGAGATCCTTCTGTTGATGAGTGTCAGTGTATTTAGGAAGGCTGACCCTTGGAAAATAGTTTATTTCCAGGACAATACTTTTATTTTTTCCAGTTTAGTTGGAACTTTCAGAGCTTTATAGCTGCTGACATAGCCCCCAGGAGCCAAGGGTTAAGTTCATGTTAGGATAAGGCACTGGAGACTAGCATTAGTGGAGAGCTTCACTGTCATCCTTTACTAAACAGATTTTGGAGCTTTTGCATACTGCAGAAAAATACAGGGTTGTTTGCTTAATTAAACATTACAAAATACCTGGGGAGGCTTTCCTGTGATTATCTTGCCATTCACCTTTATCATTTAACATTCCTTGAGGGGTCAAGCTTATTATCAGCAGTAATATACAAGAATACCAGTGAGCACCATATGAGGCCATTGTGCAAATAAGGTTTTGTGAAGCAGTAAATAAGGACTAAAATAAGACAGAACCAAACTAGATAAGATTCCAAACACAGACATGCTCCTGATTTAAAAAAAATTTTTTTAAACCAATATCTTCTGTTTTGGAGTCAATACTGTGTCTTGGCTCCAAGGCAGAAGAGTGGTAAGGGCTAGGCAATGGGAGTCAAGTGACTTTCCCAGAGTCATACAGCTGGGAAGTGTCTGAGGTTAGATTTGAACCTAGGGCCTCTTGTCTCTAGGCCTGGCTCTCAATCTACTGAGGTACCCAGCTTGCCCCCAACAGGCTCCTGATTTAAAACTCCAGGTTTTATCATGAGTTTAACCTTTTCAATGAATGAACTATATTATCAAATAGGATAAATGAAACTTCTTCAAATAATTTTCTTTGTCTTTCTTTGTAGTATATGAAGCACATAAATTGGCATCTTTTGACACAATATTATGATTCCCTACATTGAACTTAAAGTCATTTGATATCTACTAGCAAACATAGAAAACAGTATATAAATTATAGTCAATATAGATTTCACTATTTTCTACCAGCTACACTCCTTTGATTTAATTCCGCCAGGGCAGGTACTCATCACTTCCTCTTCCCCCAGTATAAACCTACCTTTAGCTTCCTTTTGGGTATTGTCTCAACCCATTAGTTTTTAAGCTCCTAGAGGGCAAGAATTGCCTCTATTCCCTCCACCCACTATTTATGTTCTCTGTGCTTAGTCAAAAAACTGACACATAGTAGATATATAAAAAATATTTAATTAATTTAATTGAAAAAATGGGGGAGTATGAACTGTCATAATGTATTGCAATTCCTGTGTTCAAATGACCATAAGAAAATTAGCAATGACAAAAATTAAATACTAGTAATTCATGGCAAAATTTATTGTAGAACTTATTATATTATGATTAGCATTATAGTTCTATTTTTAATAAATAGAATAAACAAATATGTATTCAGGACCAAACTGGAATTCCCATTGGTGGTGGAGAGCAGCATTCCAAACAGTGATAAAAAGATAAAAATGCTGAGATGGGACAAATTTCTTTAAAAATGGTTTAATTTCGGCTTCCGGGTT
>NW_025358122.1:0-2136 GCF_016433145.1 Gracilinanus agilis | reverse complement strand
CCTAGACAATTCCACAATTTCCTTGAAAAGTGAGTGAATGGAGAAATTATTTATTGATCATTTCCTGTGTGTGAAGCCCTGTGATAAGTGGTAGAGATACAGATAAGGTAAGATGATCTCTACTCTTAAGGAGTTCACATTCTAATAGGAAAAAAATAATTCCTTCCACTCCTAGCTCCCTTCACCCAGGAGTTCCAGAATGATATAGCCAATCTATGGGAAGTCATCAAAGCCACAGTTGAATGTAGACATCATGGATTGTGGTGTCAAAAAAAGCTGACCTATATATATAAAAAGGGGTTGAATTCTTAAAATCCAATACCATTTTTTGTTCATCATATTCTTTCCCATAACATCTTTCAAAGTTGTCAGAGCTATCTGGATCAATTTCTGATTTCGATTCAGAATTTTTAAAGTTTTATTCATTTATGACAAATACCAAAAGTCAATTAGAAAATTAAGTATCATAAGACCAATGTTGCCTGCTTTCTTTTTTCTTTTGTTTGTTTTATTTTATTTTATTTTACTTTTTATTTCTTGGAAAAATTTTTCCATAGTTACATGATTCATGTTCTTGCTCTCTCTCCCTCTGTACCCCCATAGCCAATGCGCATTTCCACTGGTTTCCTCATGTGTCATCAATCAAGACCTACTTCCATATTATTGATAATTGTTCTAGGGTGGTCTTTAAGAGACTACATCCCAAATCATGTCTGCATCAACCCATGTGTTCAAGCAATTGTTTTTCTTCTGTGGTTCCACTCCTGCAGTTCTTCCTCAGAATGTGGGTAGTGTTCTTTTCCATAAATCCCTCAGAATTGTCCTGGAAGTCCATTACATTCGATTTTATCACAGTGTATCAGGCTCTGTGTATAAGTTTCTCCTGGTTCTGTTGCTTTCACCCTGCATCAATTCCTGGAGATTGTTCCAGTTCACATGGAATTCCTCCAGTTTATTATTCCTTTGAGCACACAATAGTATTCCATCACCAACAGATACCACAATTTGTTCAGCCATTCCCCAATTGACAGGCATACCCTCGTTTTCCATTTTTTTGTCTACTTTCTGACCATCTCCCTTATCCTTCTCCACCTTGGACCTCTGCTTCTGGATCCACTGGTACAAAGAGCTGAGATTTTGACTTATATTACCAGATCCCAGGCATCATTGTGACTTTTCAGTTATCTTGCCACCATGACCCACTAGGTCTTGTTTATATTTGTATTTCTCAGCATTTTGCACATAGAGTGCACCTCAAAATGTTCTATCTGTGTACCTATCATCTATTTATCTACATGTCTATCTGTCTAATCTCCTTTCTACTTGTCTGCCATCTATCTTTCTAAAAGAAGCCATTGGACAAAGATCCTTTCTGGAGGGATCTATGGGTCAAATATCATTAAGAGAGGTCCTCCCAAAGTGCTGGATCCCTTCCTTGCTCTATCTAGCAAAGCAAGTATAGCAGGGAAATATACACACTATCCACTAGCTAGCCTTCACTCTTGCCTCTTTTCTTTTTGGATCAAACATTTTCCTGTTATCCTTTGCCTTTTGTAATCTCTGATTTGTAATATGTTGCCATCTGGCCCCACTCAACTTGTACCTTTCCATTATCCTTTATGTAGTAATCATTTTTTAGTCTTTTAAAGGCTTCAGAGCCCATGGACTAATGATAGGAACAGCTGATCATGTTGGGTTCAGGTCCCATATGTGATATATACTACCTACCTGTGTGGCATTGGCTAAGATGTTTAATTTCACTGAGCCTAAGTTTTCTTATTTGGGAAGTAAGGAGATGGAACTATATAGCTTCTTTGAAGGCTTCTTTGAATTTATTCCATAAAACTCCATAACTGCATGCTTTAAATATGAAAGGAAAAACATAATCAGGTGAAAAATCAAAACAATTCTATTTACAAACCCTTTTCACCAACAAGGTAATGGAGCTATCAATTAGACTTTATTATCATGGTTCCAGATAGTTTTATATGGGAGCTAGAAATACTACCAAAGAGAAGTACCAAAAGATTGGTGTTCATAGTATAAAAAGAAATATAGAGCAAAGATATAAAAACATATACAAACAACATGTGGATAAAGATATAGAGAAACTATGTATATATATATATATATATA
>NW_025358121.1:0-7116 GCF_016433145.1 Gracilinanus agilis | reverse complement strand
GGAAATGTAGTTTTGATACATTTCCCTTGTCCATAGAAATATATACACTTTTAGATGGTTTTTCCCAATTTCCTTTTTACACCTCAGAGTTTCCTAACGAGCCTAACACTAACTATAAGATTTGTGTGGATGAGTGGGGAGAGCAGAGATTCAACCCTAATAACTAAATGTAAGCCCTGTAGAAATCCTTGTCAGATAAATAAATAGAAGTCACAAGCCTACTCTACTATTAGAGTCACAAGATCTCCAAGTAGCTCTGAGATAGCCAGTCTAACTGCTACCCACTCAGGAATCTTTTCTCTATAAACTATAATTCTCTATTCCCTGAGAAGTGTTTATTCAGTACCAGTTTAATGATGACTAGTGATGGGGAGCACAACAACTTTTGGGAATTAGATTATTCCACTTCTGAACATCTCTTTTATTTATTTGTTCATTCATTAATTTATTTGTTTGTTTGTTTGTTTTTAACCCTTACCTTGTGTTCCAAGGCAGAAGAGTGGTAAGGGCTAAGCACTGGTGGTTAATTGACTTGCCCAGGGTCATACAGCTAGGAAGTGCCTGAGGTCAGATTTGTCCCCAGAACGTCCAATCTCTGGGGCTGGCTCTCAATCCACTGAGCCACCAAGCTGTCCCCTGAACATCTTTTTTAAAGAAGGCTTTCCTATATGGACAGCTAGGTGACCCAGTAGAGAGAGTGCTTGATTTTTAGTCAGGAAATCCTCTGTTCAAATCTGACTTAGATAATTACTGGCTATGTGAACCTAGGCAAGCCACTTCCCCTCTATCTGCCTTAGTTTCCTTATCTGCAAAATGGGAATAATAACACCTCTGAAAATTGTTATGAGACTAAAATAGATATTTGTAAAGCACTTTAAAAAATCCTTAAAGTGTTATATAAATGCTAGTTATGTTAGTGTTATAACAAGTCTCAATCTATCTATATTCTACCAGTTGCTCCTGGTTCTTCATCCTCAATACTATAAGAACAAATCTAATCTCTCTTCTAAATGAAAACCCTTCAAATACTTGATCACACCAAGTCTCTTCTTTAGGCTTCAGAACTCCAGTTCCTTCCATTAATTTTCATATGGTAGAGTTGCTAGTCTCTCACCATGGTAGTTACCTTCCTTTGGAAGACTTCAATTTGTCTCCCTCACTGCACTGGAAGTTCCTGAAAGTTAGAAGATATGGCAAGAGATCATGTCTTATCTGAATTATATTGCCTTTATTTACTACATAATTTAGGGTGGGGCCATCCTTGTGTCCCAGTGTCTGTAAGAAACTTATTTTTCCAATAACCAGTAGGGCGAATTTGCTGGACTGCTACAGGTCCTTTATTAGGGGTATGATCTGTAGCTGTGGCCATTTATGCTAACAGCATATGCTCATTTGATTTAGAGGCTGAAACTAAAGTGGAAATTGCCAGGACGCTTTAAAAATCTCATTATGATCCTCTTTGCTCTCCAGTCACCTCTACTACTTTCTAACCCATTCATACATCCCTTGAAAAGCAGCAAACAGGAAAAACCAGTTTAACTGACACTACACAGACATTCCAAACTCTTCATGCACATTCCAGGCTCCCTTGCTTCCTCTGGTCTGTCTGATAATACCCATATACATAATGAATATAGGCGGGAACTTGCTTCTACCAGGCAATAATTGATGGTTTAATTTAAAAACAGTTATTCCTTTTGGAAGCTGACTAATGTGTAAAATCTGCAAATGGAATTACTCCGGACAAAAAAAAAGGTGGTTGTCTGTTATTCTTTTAATTAGTAATGACATTCCTTAAAGTTCTCTCATCAAAAATTTAGCACTCAAGTTATTGTAGTTCCTTGGGACCTTTAGATAAGCAGGCAGATTGGGTAGGTATTAATATGACTTATTTTGAGCTCTTTCAAAATTTCACCAAAGATGCTAAAAATCCTCATTTGTTAATCCTTTGGGTATGTCACAAAATAGATATACTATCTTTGAGGGTTAACAAATTAATCCATGAACAATTTAGCATGAATTAGTTTAAGTTAGCTAAGTACAATTATGGCCCTAAGGGAATGGGGACACAGAATTGGCATTACAAAATCACAGAACTGAAAGTATCTAGTACAGCTCATACCTAGCCAATAATTCTTTTTTACCATAGTGCTAACAAGTAGTCATTTGATTTCTGTTTGAAGACTTCCAATGAGGAAGTGCCTCCCTGAAACACATGTCATTAAAAAAAAAACACCTCAGTCTTAGAATTGATACTATGTATTGATTCCAAGGCAGAACTGTAAGGGTTAGGCAATGGAGGTTAAGTGACTTGCCCAGGGTCACATAACTAGGGAATATTTGAGGCCAAATTTGAACTCACATCTTCCTAACTCCAGGATTATTCTCTATCCACTGTGCCACTTAGCTGCTCCAGTCTATTCGTTTTTGGATATAGTTTTAATTGTTGGGATGTTTTCTCTACCTCTTCTAAATCTGACACTCTGCAACACCTGCTTATTATTCCTAGTCCTGCTTCTGGGGCCAAGCTGAAAAAAATTTAATCCTTCTTGCATGTAAAAACTCTTCAACTATTTGAAGACTGCCATCTTGTCCTCTATAAGTCTCGAGCATCTCTAGTTCCTTCAACCAACAAATACTATGTTCCCCAGAACATCATCCTTGATAGGATTTTGTTTCTCTGGGTCCTTCTTATAATCCAGAATTGAACATAATATCACGGCTACTGTCTGACCAGATCAGCAGGACCATCACTGCCATTTTTCTGGAAGCAATGCTTCTAGGGAAAGCATGGTATGTGGTAGAGTCCTGTGCTTAGTGTCAGGAAGCTCCAGATCCTGCCTCTGACTTTTATTAGATACTCTACTTTAGACAACTCACTTAATCTATATATATATAAAGTTCCCTGGCACTTCCGTACTAGTTAGAGAATTAGATCCAATAGGCCTCCTTCTTTTCCTTCTTGTATCCTAGGATAAAGTATTCTCTCTTTCTCTCTCTTTCTTTCTCTCTCTCTCTCTCTCTCTCTCTCTCTCAGCCATTCCCATGTCACATTATGGACAATAGCACTTATAGTATCCCCAAAATGAGATCTTTTTCACTGGAAGAAAGCTTTCCCCAAATTTTTTAGCTATGATGACACCCAATCTTTTTAATTTTAAGGCTGATCTTTGGATTACATTTATCTCTTATCTTTTTGGATACTGGCTCTATTGCCTATTAGTTGTATCCTCTATTGCCCATTACTCGTATCCTATAGTTGTATCCTCTTTATGTTAATTTGTCACCTGAAGGAACATGCTTTCTATGGCATCTTCCAATAATTGATAAAAAAAATAATACATCTTGATAGGTAAGTTTTTGCATTACACAGTTTGGGGCTCCACTTTAGTAATGGAGCCCCAAAGGAAACCTAGAAGACACTAGGAACTTTGGGAAAAAGGACTGCTTATGTAACAGAGGAAAAGTGGCATCATAAAGGGGAAAGGGGCTAGAAAAGTAAATTTTAAGTTTAGCCTAGGCAAAAATTTTGGCAATTCTCCACCTGATTATAACATTCCATGATTTCATCTTTTCCCTTTACCTCATCCCTCCAAAGATCTTTGCTCTTACCTTGCACTTCAATTCCTCCGCCTCTCAGCCCCCCCTTTTTTTTAATTTTAAAAACTTATTTTCTGTCTTAGTATCAAGATAGATGAGCAGCAAGGGCTAGGCAGTCAGGGTTAAATAGATTTACCAAGAGTTAAATAGCTAGGTAGAATCTGACGTCAGATTTGAACCCAAGTCCTCACAAATCCAAGCCTGGCACTCTATCCACCATACTACCTACCTGCCCTGAACTTTCTAAGTTCATTCTCTCTGCTCTGCCTTCTCTTTCCTGCCTTTCTTGTTTTGGCATGATGGTTAGGTAGCCAATTCAATTCTATACTCTGCTCTACTCTCAAATCTATTAAATCCTCTTTCTTCTTCTGGTCTTGCCTTGAGACACCTCTGCCTTGAATTACTTATCCCCAAATGACTCCTTCATTCCCACTCATCTGCTACTGAATAAAGGTGGAGAAAATCATACAACCTTTTGGTTGTGTTTATTATTAATTCATGGGTTTGTTCAATTGAGTCCTCATTGCAGCAATGAAAAATTTTTATTCTCTAATTGATTTTCTTATCTCATTCCCCACAGATGCTATTCCAAACTTTCTCTGTTGTCCCCACGTTTCTCATACCTCCCCTTCTTTCTCAAATGAGGATCTCACTTTACTGAGAAAATTAAGACCATTTGACATGAACTCTCTCTTTTCCCCTTCCCTTCATTTCAAAACCTCTGATCTGCCATTCTCTCTTCCTTTCCCCCTAGTCTCTGATAATGAGGTGGCCTTTCAGCCAGTTCTCTACATGTACCTTGATACCTCTCTTCTCTTCTCCACCAAACTATATCCTTGCTTATCTCCCTTCTCTGTAATCTTCAGTTCCTCCCTACTTATAGGCTATTCCTCTATTGCCTTCATACATGCTCAAGTCTTCCATATCTTTAGAAAACTTTCACTAGATTCTACTCTCCCCTCAAGATAGCATTCTGTATTTCTCCTAGGAAACTGCTAGGAAAAAGCTATCAGTAGTGTTTGTATCCATTTCTTCTCATTCCTCAACCTCAACCATTCTGGTTTTCTGACCACCACTCAACTGAAACTCCTCTCTGAAGTTACTAGCAATCTCTTAATTGACAAATATGATGGTTATTTTTTCCCTCGATCTTCATCCTTTTTGATCTTTCTGCACCATTTGACATCATTCACTGCCTCTCGCCTCTTGGATGCTCTTTACTCTCTGGGTTTTCATGATGTTACTTTCTCCTGGTTCTCCTCCTACCTAGTTACTCTTGCTTAGTCCCTTTTGCTGCCTCAATATCCATATCAGACTCCTTATCTTTGGGTATTCCCTATGACTTTGTCCTGGACTCTACTCTCTTCATTCTTTACATATTTTCTCTTGGTGTTCTCATCAGGTTTCATGGATTTGGTTATCATTTCCATGCGGACTCACAAAGATCTATATATTCAGCCCATTGCCAGTTTAATTAGCTATTTCAAACTAGATGTCCCAGAGATTTCTCAAACACAGCATGTCTAAAAGTGGATCTCATTTCTTTCCTCTGAACCCAGCCCTCTTCAAAACCTCATTATTTCTATCAAAGGCACCACCATTCATTTAGTCTTCCATGTTCATACTCTTGGACTTATTCCTTGACTCCTCAGTCTTCCTCATCCCGCACAACAAATAGTTGCCAAATCTTGACATTTCTGGCTCTACAACAATCTTTGCACCTGTCTCAGTACTCATAGTCAAATTAGTTCAGGGCCTCATCACTTCTCACCTTGATTATTTCTATAGATTCTGAATTAGTCTCCTGGACTCCTGCCCCTCCATCATCTACCTATACTATTGTCAAAGTAACTTTCCCAACTCATTCAACTCCTGTGCCTCTTTATTGCCTGCCCTTAGGATAAACTATAACCTGCTGTGTCTAGTTTTTAAAACCCTTTACAACCTGAGCCCAACCCATATTTCCAGCTTCATTGTACATAATTAATGCCCTTATCACATGGTGATACAACCAAGCTGGCCTTCTCTTTGTTCTTCACATATGATAGCCCATCTTCTATCTCAGAGCCTACATTCTCCTCAAATGGAATCCAGTCTGTTCTCAACTGTCTCATAGAATCTCTTTCTCCTCTCAAGTCTCAGCTCAAGTACTACCTTCCGTAGCTTTGCTAATCCCCCTCAACTGTTCATGCCCTTTCTTCTGACCTTAGAGTTAAACTTTTATATGTTTGTGTTTTTAAAATTCTGTACATATTTTATATTTTTATATGTAATAATATAAGATTTTCATTTTGAAAAATTACTTTATTACATATTTCCCAATTACATGTAAAGTTTTTATAACAATTGTTTTTAATTTTTTTGAATTCCAAATTCTTTCTCCCTTCACCCCTTCCTCTCCTTAAAAAGGCATATAATTTGATTTAGATTACACATATGAGGTCATGCAAAACATATTTCTATATTAGTCATGTTGCAAAAGAAAATGGCAAAGTAAAACAAAAATAAAGAAATTTTAAAGTTATACCTCAATCTATGTTCAGAGTTCATCAATTATCTCTGGAGGTACATGGAATTTTTCATCATGGATCCTTTGAAATTGTCTTGGATCATTGTCTTCATCAGAGTGACTAATTCTATTGGAATTGATCGTGCTTATGATATTGCTATAAGTAGGTACAATGTTCTCCTGGTTCTGTTCACTTCACTTTTCCTTTTTTTTTTTAAACCCTTAATTTTCTCTGTATTGGCTCATAGCTGGAAGAGTGGCAAGGGTAGGCAATGGGGGTCAAGTGACTTGCCCAGGGTCACACAGCTGGGAAGTGGCTGAGGTCTGATTTGAACCTAGGACCTCCTGTCTCTAGACCTGACTTTCAATCCACTGAGCTACCCAGCTTGCCCTTGTTCACTTCACTTTTCATGGGTTCCTATAAGTCCTTCCAGGTTTTTCTGAATCCTTCCAGCTCCTTCATCATTTTTTAAAGCACAATAATAGCATTCCATCACTATCATATAACCATAACTTGCTCAGCTCTTGCCTAATTGATGGGCATCCTTTCAACTTTCCAATTCTTTGCCATCACAAAAGGAGCTGCTATAAATATTTTTGTACAAATGGGTCATTTTCCCTTTTCTTGAATCTCTTTGGCATATAAACCTATTAGTGGACATTGCTGGGTTAAAGATAGACCTTTTAGACCTTTGAATGTTCACAGTAGTTCATAGCTTCACCAACAGGGCATTAGTGCCCCAATTTTTCCACATTCCTTCCAGCATTTGTCAGTCTTCTTTTCTGTAATGTTAGCCAATTTGATAGTTGTGAGATGGTATTTCAGAGTTTTTTTAATTTTCATTTTTCTAATCAGTAGTGAGTTAGAACATTTTTTCATTTGACTTTTGGTAGTTTTGACTTCTCTGTTCATATCCTTTTATATAAATGGTTATTTATCAACTGGGGAATGGCTCTTATTTTATATATTTATATATATTTATATATAAATGGCTCTTATTTATATA
>NW_025358120.1:0-7876 GCF_016433145.1 Gracilinanus agilis | reverse complement strand
CCTCTCCCTCTCTCCCTCTCTCCCTCTCTCCTCTCCTTCTCTGTCTTTCTGTCTGTCTCTCTCAATTTCTTTTTTATTTCCTTCTTTCTATCTTAGAATCAACTCTGAGTATTGGTTCCAAGGCAAAAGAGTGGTAAGGGCTAGGAAACGGGTTAAGTGACTTTTCCACAGTCACAAAGCTAGGAAGTGTTTGAGGCTAGATTTGAAGTCAGGAGCTCTATTCTCCAGACCTGGCTTTCTATTCACTGAGCCATCTACATGCCCTTCCATATTTTCCTTAATGAGGCTTATTAAAGTTGTGCAGGCTCTGGGGAACCAGATGAGCTCATTCCAAGTGACTGGCCTCTCACTTTCCAGTCTCACCATCTTGTTGCCAAACAGAATTATAAGATGATAACTCCTCCCATGTCTCCCTGATTCCTCTTGGAAATAATGCCCTTTTATTGGCTCATGCAGCTTATAAATCAGGCTTCAGAGGCTCCTGTCTGCCTATTGTGGTTACAAATGATTTCCTCTTTATTGAGTGGCTGTGAAGAATGGACCATTGAAGCCAGAGTATTATATTTATAATGCAGAAAATGCAATACCTATTGTCATCAAAGGGGCATAACATTCAAAAATGGAAAAATCATTCAGATCCCCAAGAGAATCCAAGGCCCCAAATTCCTCCTACTGATTATATCTTGTGCTTTATGTCCACCATCATGAGAAAGTGTCTTCTCTAATGTCTTCTCTAATTTATCCTTTTGTGGTCTATAATGTCAAAGGGCTTGTTTGGGAGTTAAAGAAAAGGCAGAATGGAGTGTTAGTAAGCTCATAAAATTGGGCGAGGTTGGATTTCTACTGGGAATGTCTCTTCAGGATAGGAAAAAGTAGGGGAGCAGCTTGAAGTGATGGGTTTAGCAAGGGAATTCTGTTTAGTTTAGTTTGTATATGGAAGAGGTAGTGTGGCATAGTGGAAGGCATGCTGAACTTGGAGGAAGGAAACTTTGGTTCTAGACCTGGCTCTGATATTACTATCAGTGCGACCTTTGGCAAATTAGCCTTCTCTTTCTAGGCATCAGTTTCTTATTCTGTAAAATGAGGCAGCTAGTCTCCATTATTGCTAAAGTAGTTCTGGGTAGTTAAGTGGTGCAGTGGCTAGAACTTCAAGGCCTGGAGTCGAGAACACCTTGGTTCAAATAGAGCCTCCAATATTAGCTGCATGACCATGGACAAGTCACTTGACCCTGTTTTCCTTAGTTTCCTCATTTGTCAAATGAACTGGAGGGGGCAGCTGGGTGGTTCAGTGGATTAAGAACCAGGCTTAGAGATGGGAGGTCCTGGGTTCAAATTTGGACTTCCTAGCTGTGACCCTGGGCAAGTCTCTTAACTCCCATTGCCTATCCCTTACCACTCTTCTGCCTTAGAACCAATACATAGTATTGATTCTAAGATGGAAGGTGAGGGTTTAAAACAATGAAATGGAGAAGGAAATGGCAAACTAGCTGTGCGACTCTGGGTAAGTCACAACCCTTTGGCCTCAGTTCCTCACTTATAAAATAAGCTAAGAAAGGAAAAACCCCTGCAGTATCTCTGCCAAGAAAGCCTCAAATGGGTCCATGAAGAGTTGAATGTGACTGAACAATAACAATGACAAACCTCTAAGGTTCTAAACAGAGCAAAGTTTGGGTCTAAACTTGGGATTTTGTTGCTATTAAGGAATTTTATGTGAGGAAACTCTTTTACTAATGTGACTTGGTAGTAACTCTGCAACTAACTGCCTTAGAGAACTGACTGGGAGAATGAGAGGTTAGATGACTTGTCCAGGGTCATATAGTCAAGGTTTTTTAGAATCAGAATTTGAACACAGATCTATCTGACTTTGAGACTGTCAAACTCAGATATGATGTTGATGACGATAATTAGAGATGACCTTTATCCAACACTTAAGTTTTGCTAAATGCTTTGAATCCATTATGGAATCTAATTTGTATTTTCATGGCACTGTTCAATTGCGTATGACCCTGGACAAGTTACTTAGTCACTGTCTTCCTCAGTTTCCTCAACTGCAAAATGTGAATTTATAATAGCACCTGCCTCCCATGGTTGTTGTGAAGATCAAATGAGATAATAGTCATAAAGCACTTAGCACATTGCCTAGTATATAGTGGGTCTTTAATAGTAATAATCATCTAATGTAATAATAATAATGTTACTTATTTCTTATCTTCTCCCTTTTCCTTCGCCTAAATGTGTTCTTTATCCTCAATGTAACCTCCAGTTTCTTCATCCTTCTTTGCATTCCCAAGATATTATTCCTGCTCTGGTCTCACTTTCCTTCTTTCCAAATGTTAACCCTTTTGTGGTCTAGTTCAACTTTATACTCTCTCCTCTATCTTGGAATTCCTTGCTACAACACAACCGTATATATTCCTTTTATCTACTTTCTCCATTCCTGACACAGAATGGTATTGGAGGAAGGTACATTTTTATAAAGTGCCAGGTATTGTGCTAAGGGCCAGAGAAACAAAAAAAATAATTAATTAATTAATCAAAACAGCCCTTGGCTTCAAGGAGCTTATATAATAAAGGAGACAATATTTAAACAATGAGCTACATTCATGGTACCCAAAGAGGAGAAGGAAGGTAATCTTAGAAGGGAAGACTCAGTAGCTAGAGCAGTGATTCCCAAAGTGGGCGCCACTGCCCCCTGGTGGGTGCTGCAGCGATCCAGGGAAGTGGTGATAGCCCCACTTTTTTTGTATTACATTCTATTCTGAGTTTAATAAATAGTTTCATAATTTCCAGAGGGCGCTAAGTAATATTTTTTTCTGGAAAGGGGGCAGTAGGCTAAAAAAGTTTGGGAACCGCTGGTCTAGAGGAAACCTTTGCAGAAGGTGAGATCTGAATAGAGTCTTGAGAAAGTCTAGGAGTCTAATAGGGGACTAAGGAAACAATCCATAGTCATGGGAGATAAATGTTAAGTAGATCTTTTTGTCTGGACTGTAGATTTCATGGAAGAGAGTAAGAAAGAAGACTGAAAAGAGAAGATGAGTCCAGATTGTGAAGAGCTTACAAAATAGCTTTAAAAACTAGAAACAGGGTTGTGGGTAGCTAGGTGGCTCAGTGACTGAGAGCCAGGCCTAGAAATGGGAGGTCTTAGGTTCAAATCTAGACTCAGACAGTCCCTTTTTGGGTGACCCTGGGCAAGTCACTTAACCCCCATCGCCATTCTTTTGCCTTGGAACTAATACGTAGTATTAATTCTAAGATGGATGGTAATGCTTTTTTTTTTTTTTTTAAAAACAACTTCAAATAGAGGAATACATACCCACCCTCAAGTAAATGGAGAACAACTGCAGTTTTCTGAGAAGGGAGATGATAGAGAACTGAGCTTTGAGAAAAGTCACTTGCATAATAATATATGTATGACCCTGATCAAATCACTTACCATCTCTGGGAAACAGGAGGGGAAGAAGGGAGAGAAACAATTTGGCTCTTATAATTTTGGAAAAAAATATTTTGAAAATCGTTATTCTGTGTAATTGGGGAAATAAAATATTGAAACAGAAGAGAGAAAAGTCACTCGGACCACTAAATGGAAGACAGGTTGGAGAAGAGAAAGGCTTGGGCTGGGGACACCAATTAGAAAGTTTTTACTACTCCAAGGGTGGAAAGAATGGGGCCTGAACTAGGCCAGGAGCTTTGTGAATGGATAAAAGGGGTTGTCATGGAGCCACAACAAATGTGTTACTCAAATTCAACTGGGCGTACATTGCCATCCTCTTAGTCTTCCCTAATTTACTCTCTAGAGCAGCGATGGGCAAAAACTACACTGGAGGGCCAGATGCAGCCCCTTGAAATCTTCTATTGGTGGTGACATTATTCCTAATCTGACGAATACAATGAGTGGGATACAATACAATGAGACTTCGAAAGAGTTGCCTTAGAAACAGACTGACAGATGAGCATTTCTTTTCCTTTGGCCCCTCTTTACAAAGTTTGCCCATCACTGCTCTAGATCACTCCCCACAATGGCTATTTCAAACCTTCTGCCTTTTATTTCCCTTTTCTCTTCTCATTCATGACCCATTCTCTCCTCCTTTGATTCAGTCTTGGTGGAAAAGATGGCCCCTCTCCATGCCAGCACCACCCTCTACTTCCCTCCGATCTGTTCTCATTCAGTGTCATCCAGGAGCTGATACCTTCAATAATCCCCTTTTCTTTAATTTTCAACTTTTCCTTACTCACTGGCTCATTTTTGGCTGCCAATCAATCAGTCAGTCCATCGAATAATTCTTTATTGAATGTCACTGTGTATCATGTGTTCTATTAAGTCTGAGGTTACAAAGACAAGAGCTGGACAGCCATCCTGTGGCTCTTTGAACACTTTACCTTCCTCTGTGATTTCTATGGTCCAGACGTAATAGGCTACTTACTATTCCTCACACGTGATGATGTAGCTTCTATCTTCCTGCCATGGCTGAATGTTTTCTTTCCTAACCTACGCCTCTTAGAATCTTTGTCTTCCTTCAAGACTCAGTCAGCTCAAATGTCACCATCTGCCACCATGTAAATGTGTGGGTAAGTGATATCCAAATCAGTATGACATGGTGGATAGAGACTTAGTCTCTGTACCAGAAAGCCTTGGGTTCAGATTCTACCTCAGGGACTTGCTGATTGTGTGACCCTGGGCAAGGTATTTCAATTATCAATGATCTAGGCAACTCTTTTTTTTTTTTTAAAACCCTCACCTTCCATCTTGGAGTCAATACTGTGTATTGGCTCATAGGTGGAAGAGTGGTAAGGGTGGGCAATGGGGGTTAAGTGACTTGGCCAGGGTCACCCAGCTGGGAAGTGTCTGAGACCAGATTTGAACCCAGGACCTCCAATCTCTAGACCTGGTTCTCAGTCCACCGAGCTACCCAGCTGCCCCCGTCTAGGCAACTCTTAAAGATTAATAAATTTCAGAAAAGGAGCCAACTTCAGTTAATGGAGGGATTGTCCTCATTTGGGAGTTCCCTATACCATTAAAATCCCCTAGATTCAGTCTTTATCCCCTATCAAATAGAGATAACTTTAGAGCTGTTCTTCAGTTGTGTTCCACTCCTTCTGTCCCCATTTCGGGTTTTCTTTGCAAAGTTACTGCAATGGTTTGCCATTTCCTTCTCTAGGTCATTTTAAAGATGAGGAAACTGAGGTTAACAGGGTTAAGTGACTTTCTCTGAGTCACACACACGGTAAGTGTCCCAGGTCAGATTTGCACTCATGAAGAGGAGTCTAAAATTCATTTGATAATACATATATAAAGTTTGAAAGGACCTTAGAGGTCATCGAGTCTAACACTCCAGTTTTGCAGTTGAGGAAACTCATATTTTGAGACATTTAGTGATTTATCTTTTATCACCCAGCTATTGTCTAGGGCAGAATTTGAAAACAGATCTCCTATCTATAGGGCTGGCACTCTATCCACTGTACCACCCAGCTGCCCACACCCTTACCCTCAGTCTACCATTCTGTAGGTCTTCTCCCTTTCATAGCCAAACTCTTGGGAATAAAGCAGCCCATATTCCTCGTCTCCTTATTCTTACTTCCCACCTCTTGAAGTCTGGTTTCTTTCTTTACTATTTGACTAAGCCTAAGACTGGTCTCTCTGCAAGGTCACCAATGATACATTTATTGCTAAATCCAATGCCTTTTGCCCAATTCTTATCTCTCTTGACCCTGTTGCATTTGAGCCCGTTGAATCCTGCTCCTTCTGTCTTGCTTGGGTATTCATGGCATTGCTACATGCTGGTTATCCTTGTTTGCCTAGCATCCATCATGAGTGCCTTTGTAGTATTTTTATCAATGTCCCATCCTGATGCATGAGTGTGCCTCCCCCACCCGAACTCTACCCTGAGCCCTTTCTTCTTATCCCTCTATGCTCAATAATTTCCTCAGCTCCCATGGACTCAGTTATCATCCCTCTGCATATGACTTCCAAATCTGCTTATCCAGCTCACTAATCTGTCCTGACTTTCAGCTCCACACCACTGGCTGACTATTGAGCATTCCATTTTGAGGATGTGCTGTAGGCATCTCAATTCCAACACATTCAAAATAGACATCATTATCTTCCTCTTCTCTTTCTTCCACTTCCCTGCACACTTCCCATCTCCCCAACTTTCCCATTTCTTTTTTTTTAAACCCTTAACTTCTGTGAATTGGCTCCAAGGCAGAAGAGTGGTAAAGGTGGGCAATGGGGGTCAAGTGACTTGCCCAGGGTCACCCAGCTGGGAAGTGTCTGAGGCCGGATTTGAACCTAGGACCTCGCATCTCTAGGCCTGACTCTCAATCCACTGAGCTACCCAGCTGCCCCAACTTTCCCATTTCTGTCAAAGGCATCATCCTACTTTTAGTCCCCAAGAATCCTCACCTAGGAGTCATCATTGACTCTTCAATTTCACCAGATTTCCTCAACTTTCCTTGCAGCTTTTTCCTCTGCTTAGTACCCATCCTCTCATTACTCAAGTACAAGCCTTCATCACCTCTCACTTGGTCTATTGCAGACATCTCCTAAGTTGTCTCCCTTGATCTAGCCTCTTCTCTCTCCAGTCCTCCATATAGCTGTTGATAGCCTCCCCTGCTTTATATCACTCTCTTATTCAAGAAGTTTTGATGGCTAAAATACATATTTCTCTCTTTGATATTTGGAACCCTTTACAATTTGGCTCAGGCTTATGTTTGCAGGGAGATTACATATTATTTTTAATGTTTAATTGATTTAATTAATATTATAATTAACTAGAAAATTAATTAATTAATTTAATGTTTAATTGATCAGTCATGTCTTTCTCTTCTTGACTTCACTTGGATATTTCTTGGCAAAGATATTGCAATGGTTTGCCATTTACTTCTCCAGTTCATTTTACAGATGAGGAAACCGAGGGAAACCAGGTTAAAAGATTTGCCCAAGTTACCTAGCAAGTAAGTATCTGAGACCAGATTTGAACTCAGGAATATGTCTATGGTTCATTGTATGATACATATAAAATTGTAAGGAGCTTTAGAGGCTTTTGGGATGAACATTCCAGTTTTGTATATGAGAAATCTCAGATTCAGAGAGGTCAAGTGATTTGCTTTTTATCATCCAGCTAGTGCCTGAGGCAGATTTGAATTCAGGTCTCCCTCATTCATTGTATTATCAGCTATGCAATCTGCTTCACTAATTAATCTCTTTTGACCTCAGTTTCCTCCCCTGTAAAATAAGAAGTTGGATTAAATGACCTCTGTAGTCCTTTCTAGCTTTAGGTCTGAGATTCTGTGATTCTATGCTATTGGCAAAGTCTCTAAACCTTTGTGGGACTCAGTTGAAACATTGAAACAAGAGGCTTGAGGAAAGAAGGGAGTTCCTAAAGAGTTCCATATCTAAGTCTAGGACTATTTTCCCAAATAGGAAACAGAACCAGAGTGGAGGAAGTTTGCATAGCTGGTTAATAGCAGAGTTATGATGAGGACCCAAGTGTCCTAGCTTCCAGCCCTAGGCTCTTTCCATCACACAAATAAGCTTCTCAGTGTTATGACATGAATCTACTGTAGGACTACAAACACACACACACACACACACACACACACACACACACACACACGCACGTATTCAAATCCTAAGTCTTCCTAAATGAGGTGACTGTTTAAAGACCCAAAGAAACCATGGTTTTAGTCATTTCTACCTCATACAACTGGCATGGCCAGGAGAAGAGAATACCATGGGCTTTTGTCCCATTGTGTCAGCACTTGCTGCCTGAATTTGTTTATTGGTTTCCCTGGAGGACACGCCTGTTAGAGGGTGGAGACATTTATTCTTATTTATTCTCTCTGTGGGAGTGGCAGTTTGGCAATAATTAATTCCTCC
>NW_025358119.1:0-13296 GCF_016433145.1 Gracilinanus agilis | reverse complement strand
CTCGATTCCACGTACCTTCCACGCTGTGCCCTGTTGTGGGGTTCCTCCGTTCGTCTGGATTTGTTTTTGTGTCCCCTTGAGGAGTTTTGTGTGTTTCGCTCAGGAGAGGTTAAAGAGCTGCTTCTTACTCTGCCGCCATCTTAACCCGGAAGCCTAGATGCTTCAATTTTAACCTGATTCTATCAATATTGTCCATTCCCTTTGATCTTGGTTTTTGTTGCTCACATTTCTATTATTATTGTTTTTTTCACCTTTACTTTCAATATATATGAAAAAGATATTTTATGTTTCTCTGAAACCTTCATATTCATCTAGTTGAGGTATAATCATATTTCAATATTATATTTACGTATTATTGTTTTTCCGAGTAATTACCTTTATACATATAGCACAATACAGTCTATAGCCCATAGCTTAAAACATTTGTTAATTGGCTAATAGGACAAAATTTTCTTTCTGCCTTTGTAAGTTTTGTTATAGCTAGAGTTTTATATTTTATTTCGTTTATTTTTACCACTAAACTAATTGTTACTGAGTGTCACTAATGGAATTTTCAGCTACAAGTATTGTAGACAATTAAGAAGTCTTCTCACTTAATTCTAAGGTGTATTCCAGAATGGAAGGGTGAATAACAAGTTCAGTTATCAGAGTATGCCTGGTAAGTCACAGTCCTTCATAAATGGAATCCTCTCACTTGTGTAGCTATAATGCCATAGGATACACTGTTATTAAAATAATTTTCTCTGTTAGTAAAGTTAAATAGTTTTATTTCCAAAATGTTGATAATTTCCTTGTCTTTTTAAAAAATATTATTTATTTATACTTTTCTCTACTTTTGAATTTTGAATTAAATTTTTCTCCCTCCCTCCTAATTACTCCCCACTGCTGAAAAGGCATGCAATATGATATATGAATTAGAAAAAAGTAACCTTAAATTAGATTAAATTAAATATCAAATTTAAAAAATGAAATCATGCAAAGCATTTCTATATTCGTCACATTAAAAAATGAAAATGAAGTAGGAAAATATAATTCAATTTGTACTCAGAAGGTAGTTAAGATTTTTTTCATCATGAGTCCTTTGAAATTTTCTTTTATTATGGTATTGCTCAGAATATCCACGTCTTTTACAGTTGATCATCTTTACATCAATCCTCTTATTGTGCACAATGATCTCCTAGTTTATCTCACTTCACTTTGCATCATTATATAGGTCTTTATATGTTGTTTTTTTTTTTCTGAAACCACCCCTACCTTGTTATTTCTTATAGCACAATAGTATTCCATACAACATTCATATGCCACAACTTGTTCAGCCATCCACCTAGTGATGAGCATACCAGCATTTTCCAACTCTTTCCAACCACAAAAAGTTGATATAAATATTTATGTACATAAAGATTCCTTCTTTTTAAAATCTCTTTGGGAAACAGATCTAGTAGTAATATTACTGGGTCAATACAGTTTTATACTCCATTGGACTCAGTTCCAAAAATATTCTCTAGAATTTTTAAAAACTGTTTACTAGACCACTAACAGTTAGTATATCTATTTTTCCATCATCGCCCAAACATTTGCTGTTTCTTATGAGTGTGATGTGGTATCTCGGAGTTGTTTTAATTCAGCTTCCTCTAATCAGTAATGATTTAGAGCAGTCATGGGCAAACTACTGCCCGACGCAGCCCCCTGAAATGTTCTATCTGGCTGCTCAACATTATTCCTAATCTGACGAATACAATAAGTAGGATACAATACAATGAAACTTCAAAAGAGCTCCCTTAGAAACAGACTGACAGATGAGAATTTCTTTTCCTTTGGCCTCCTCTTTAAGAAGTTTGCCTATTACTGATTTAGAGTATTTTTCATATGCCTATAGATAGTTTAGATTTATTCTTCTGAAAACTACCTTGTAATATCCTTTAACTATTTACAATTAAGGAATGTCTTTTACTTTCTTTACCTCTAGTAATACATTTTGTTTTTTTCTCAGAGTACACATCAATACAATTTTTAAAAATATTAGCTTTCGGACATTTTGCAATCCATGCTTGCTCTCTCTCTTTCCCTCTCTTCCCCCCTCCCCGCTTTCTCCACTTCTCAATATTTACGCAATATTATATAACCATCCATTTCCCCCTGTATTTTCTTCCTTGCATGCTTTTTTTATTTGAGAAAACTACACATTCTACTTCTCCTTCCTTCTTCTATTACAACCCTCTTTCTAACTTCTTCATTTTTTGGAAATTATTCCACATAATTGACTCACATTCATGTTGTTGTTGTCATCCTTTGTATTTGAGGAGGATCAAAATGGCATAGCTAATGACTTCTTTTCACTTATGCATAAATTGATGTGAGGTACTGTTACACAAGGTTGTCTCTCCTCCAAACTCCTCAAAGTCCAGCAAGAGGGCAAAAGTCAAAACCACTGGTGATGGACAGGATATGGTGAATGACCTTGATGTTTCTTTTTATTTCCAATGAAGCTTTAAATACTCCACAGTGCCTGCTTCAGGTATCGTTGTGACTTTTGGAACAAATTGTTCACATCTATCCCAGGGGAAGTCTTCACATTCTGGGGCAGACATCCTCCTAAATCACCAACAGTTTTGAGGAGCATTGTATACCCTGAATCTGATTTAGCCTATCTGTCAAGATGCTTTTTGGAGCTACATGTGAGAGTTGGGTAAAAGATAGACACCAAAGGTGAATGAAGAGCCCTGAAAAGGATTTAACTAATACTTCCTGAATACTCCATACACCCCAGTTTGTATGTCAGAAACTGCCAGGTGACTTAGAAGTGAATTTCACATGAGAAATGGAGGTCAATGTTAAAAACTATTTTCCCCCTAAGAATTTATCAGCAAAAGAAAGGAGAGATATAGGACTGGATTTGGAAGTGATAACTGGATAAAAAACTCATTTACTTTTCTATTTTTTCCCACCAGGATGAGGCTACTATAAAAGTAAGCTCTAGAAAAGAAACAAGAAAATAAGGAGACATTGAAAATTAGAGATAGAGGGGATTTTCTAGGAGATAATCATCTTCTTATGGGAAAAACGGGAAGTTAACTTAAATATTTGTATGGGTTCGGAAGGGTGAGTAAACAGAAATGGATAATAGGTGGGCACTTATAACAAGTCAGGGAAACTGGCTTTAGCTGTTTGGAAATGACAGTTGACAGAACTGACAGTTAGGCCTTAACTGTCACCCTGCTCCACCTACTCTGGGATAAACACAGAGTATAACAAATACACACACTATGAGAACTTTAAGGTATGAAGAAAACAAAACAGGGAAACAGTTTAATTGTAATTTGAGAGGATAGGAGAGGGGGTGAAGTGAAACTATGTCTAACTGCTCAGGACTGGAGTCAAAAGTTTAAGTTCCTTAGCCAACCTAGCTTCTGCCAGGTTGACAGCTTGGTTAAAGACCTGAGGAAGAGGGCTTGGGTTTCGGTTCTCACAAATGATCCAGTGATGTCTTCAGGATACCAGGAACCAACTCCTCCACAGCTGATGATCCAAAAGTAACCAGGTAGGGAGAGATGTCTACAGACTGTCCACCAGAACACAGGCTTCTTCCCTTCTCAGAGTTGACTTGCAGGATGATATCTTCAGCCTTTACAACCTTCACCAATCTCCAAGATCCCAGGTCGAATAGGGACTGCTGATTGCACTTCTGCTCCAATCCCTCTCAAAACAGCAATGTCTGTAGCTTAGCTCTCTCTTCCCTACCCCTTGCATTCCATTCAGAATGTCCATGACTTCCAGCAGAGTCTTTCCATAATATGCTTGCAAAAATCTGCTCTTATACTTTTAAAGCCTATACCTATTACATCTGGAAGTGAGAAGGGGAATTGATCAAGGAAATACATGGTTGTTTTGATGTTTACAAATTTATGGTTTATGTCACCTCCATGACTGGAGGAAAATAAATGTGCAGTGTAACATTGGAGTGATGATGTGAAATTTTTAGTTGAGAAAAAGGTTATCATGATATGATCATAAGAAATTTTTAGTGATTTGAAAAAACCCTCTCTTGCGGAAGTGATGGTGGTGGTGATGAGTGAAGAGTTAGAATATTCTTGAGAAAAACAGAGGGATGGAGCAGATATTGAGATGAATGGATAGAATAAGTAAAGGGAGAGGAAAATGATTAACAGTGTCAATCAATGAGGTCCCAGTTGAAATTGCACAGCATGAATGTGGGATGTATCATAGTTAACTGAGTTACAAATGAAGAGCTAGATTTAATTTTTTTCTCAATTCTCTTAAAACCTACATGGACCCAAAGAGGAAACCCTTTCAACTCAGATCCAAAATGTAAGAACTGGATTAAAAATAAAACTAAATTTAAAAAATAAATTATTGAAAATCACTTCTTTTGCTGAAATATATTTCAACATTCTTACCCTTTTAAGTAATTCTCTAGCAACATGTTAATAAGGAGGCTTTGAGGTAGATGATTGAGTTCAAACACCAACTCTTGTTCTCAGTCTTATAACCTGGGCAAAATATCTTACCAACATGGACTCCAGTCTTCTTTTCTTTAATGATAATAATTAAAATAATATTGACAATAATACATGATATTTTTCAATGTTATTTTGAGATAAGATTGTAAAACTTTATAAACATCGAAAAAACATGGATATAAGGTGCATCACAACCCATTCAGTGGATAGGTCACAAGAACTGGCATGAAGAATACCTGGATTTATTTATAGCCGTGCTTTTTTGTGGTGGTAAAAAACTGGAAAATGAGAGTATGCCCTTCAATTGGGGAATAGCTGAACAAATTGTAATATATGCTGGTTTTGGAATACTATTGTACTCAAAGGAATAATAAACTGGAGGAATTCCATGTGAACTGAAAAGACCTCCAGGAATTGATGCAGAGCGAAAGGAGCAGAGCCAGTAGAACATTGTACACAGAGACCAATACACTGTGGTAAAATCGAATGTAATGGACTTCTGTACTAGCAGCAAAGCAATGACCCAGGACTAATCTGAGGGATTTATGGTAAAGAACTTTACCCACATTCAGAGGAAGAACTGCATGAATGGAAACACAGAAGAAAAGCAACTGCTTGAACACATGGGCTGTTGGGGATATTATTGGGGATGTAGAATCGAAACTTCCAAACCAATGCGACTATCAACAATTTAGAAATAGGTCTTGATCAATGACCCATGTTAAAACTAGTGGAAATGCGCATCGGCTATGGGGGGGATGTCAGGGGTTGAAGAGGAAAGTAAGAGCATGAATCATGTAATCATGTTAACTTTTCTAAAAAATAAATATTATTAAATGTTAAAAAAAAGAATACCTGGATTTAAATCCTGCTTTAAATATTTCCTATATATGTGACCTGGAACAAATCCATTAATTTTTAACTTCAATTTCCTCAGTAGTAAAATCATGATAATGATAGCATTTACTTCATAGAGTCACAACAATAAAATACAACAACATATAGAAAGAGCTTTGTAGACCTTAAAGTGCCATATAAATTCTGGCTTTATTAATATTTATTACTAATATTATGTGGAATCACAGTAATAATTCATATTTAAAGGTTGCTAAATCTTCCTTCATTCTCCTATATCATTAGATCCTTCCTTGATGTTTATCTAACTTTAAAATAAATTTTGTCAACTGAAACATTGTATGTCAAGATGTCTGAAGACAAATCAATAAATAAAGGTACTTCAAAGAAGAATTAGAAAAACATATCAAAAGCTGTGAGGTATTATGAGTTGATGCATAGCCTCAGTCTGGAATAAGGGGGAGATGGAGATAATTGATTGACTATGAACTAGATAGGAACAATGATTTGGTGTCATTTCTGTAATGGAAAACAAATAGAAAAAAGATCATGACATCTGTCTGATAAATTTTTTATAGACTTCAAATGTGAGTGGTATAAGTTTTTCTTGTTTAAAAAATGCTAAGAATGTGTTGATTAGTTTTGACCTCAGAGCAGGAGAGATAGAAATAGAGAGAGAGAGAAAAAGAGTGAGAGAGAGAGAGAAAGAGAAAGAGAGAGAGAGAGAGAGAGAGAGAGAGAGAGAGAGAGAGACAGAGAGAGAGAGAGACAGAGAGAGAGAGAGAGAATATTATTTCCACTCTTTCCCTCACATATAAAAGGAAAAAGGAAAAATTCCCTACAGCAGGAATTGTCAACTCCAGCAGATGTCAATAGCTAAAGTTTGGCAAAGAAGAAATGAACAGCAGCTTTGGAGGCAGGGAGCAGGAGTTGAGGAGGAGATTTCAAAAAATGATGGCTCTGGAAGTGCAATGAAGCAACAACAATGGCAAGGGTAGCTCTGGGTTTATGCCAAGGAATATGTGAATCTACATTTGTGTGGAAGATGGAGCAATTAGAGGTGTTTGAATCATAATGCAACACTATTTCAGATTGTGAGTTTTTTTAAATTGCTGCATATTGCAAACCAATGTGAAAGTTCATGGAGATTAATAATCCTTAAAGTGTAGAGAGACATAGTAACAATTAATCTATTGCTCATTTTCTTTATTATTTACTTGGATATGCTTTCTCAGTTATATAATTTTTAAATTTGAATTATGATATTTATCTTTTTCTCAGTAATGAACAGAATGAATATCCATGCTATATTTGCAAAATTATGATTAGCTAAAACACTTCACAAGAAATCTGAGAAAGCAAGAAATTATGGGGGTCAAATATGACTCCTGTATTTTCTTTTTATGATTAATATCCAATTCTTAAAATTGAGTTTTAAATACTCTCCCTCAACCATGCCCTTCAAACTCCCATTGAGAAAGCAAACATCATTATATCAATTAGACATATAAAGTCTCACAAAATATATTTACATGTTAGCTATTAAAAAAAGGAAAAAACAAATACTTTTTTATTATTACTTAGAGTTCATCTGTTGTCTCTCTGGAGGGGAAAAGCATTTTTTCATCATGAATCCTTTGGAAGTGTCATATTCTTTATTGGTGTAATTAAGATTTTTGCAGCTGATTAACCCTTTTAGTGTTGTTACTATGCACAATGGTCTGGCTCTGTTCTCTTCACATTGTATTAGTTTGTGTAAGTTTTCTCAATTTTTCTTAAACCATCCCTCTAATCATTTCTTATGTTATAATATTATTCCATTACAACAATATGCCACAATTTGTTCTCCAACTAATTGCCATCTCCATAATTTCAAATTCTTTACCATCTCAAAAGAAGTTGCTATGAATATTTTTCTACAAGTGCTTTCCCTTGTTTTTGATCTCTTGGGAAACAGACCAGTTACTAGTATTTTTTAAACCAAAGGTATGTACAGTTTTTAGGAAGTAATAATAGGATAAATATATATACATATATATATATTCAAATTGTTCTATAGAATTATTGAACTAGTTCTCCACTCCATCAACAATGAATCAGTCTGTATTTTTTCACTCCCTACTCCAACTTCATTCATTTTCCTTTTCTGTCATATTCCTCCAGATGTCAGCTGGTTTCTCATAGTTGTTTAATTTGCATTTCTCTAATCAATAGGGATTCAGAGAATTTTTATGTAACTACTGAGGATAACATATTTGGACACCAAATTATCTGTTCAAGTCTGGTCTTTTCTTCAGAAATGCTTGGAAATCTTCTATTTCATTAAATGACCATTCTTTTCCCTAAAAGAATATAGTCAGTTTTTAAAGCATTTATTAATATTTATTTTTTTTGAAAAGTTAACATGGTTACAAAATTCATGCTCTTACTTTCCCCTTCACCCCCTGACTTCCCTCTCCCCCCCCATGGCAGATGTGTATTTCCACTGATTTTAACATGTGTCATTGATCAAGACCTATTTCCAAATTGTAGAATATAGTCAGTTTTGATGGGTAGGTGATTCTTGGTTGTAAATGTAGTTCCCTTGCCATCTGAAATATCATATTCTAAGCCTCATAGTCTTTTAGTGTGGAAACTACCAGATCCTGTGTAATCCTCTCTCAGGCTCTGTGATGTTTGAATTGTTTCTTTCTGGCTGCTTACAATATTTTTTCCTTGTCCTGGAAGTTCTTGAACTTGGTTATAACATTCCTGGGAGTTGTGATTTGGGGATTTATTGCAAGAGGTGATCTGTAGATTCTTTCTATTAGTCTTTTTTTTTGGATGTTTAGTTCAATTCAATTTTGAATTCATTTTCCCAAAATGTATTGTTTCCCTTCTAAATTTGGCTGCATCGATTTTGCTTGTATAAAATCTTCATTGTAATCAAAATTATTCCTTTTTTGTATAATGTTGTTTATTTCTTGTTCAGTCATAATTTTTCCCTTTATAAGTCTAACAGATAAATATTTCCATGTTCTTATTATTTGTTTATGGTGTCACCCTTTATTTCTAGATCAATCATGTATTCATTTTGACTTTAACTTGCTGTATGGAGTGAAATGTTGATCTATACTTTGTTTCTGTCATGCTGTTTTCTAGTTTTCCCAACAGTTTTTATCAAACTGTATGCTATTTCCCCAAAAGTTTGAGTCTTTGGGTTTAATGAGCACTAAATTGCTATGGGCATTAAATACCATGTGTTGGTTACCTAATCTGTCCCATTGATCCACTACTCTATTTCTTAGCCAGTTCAGATTGTATTGTAGATTACTGCTTTATGCTATAGTTTGAAATATAGTCTGGATAGAATAAGTAAGTTAATTTATGTAGAATTGTCATTTTAATTATATTGGCTTAGCTCATACATGAACAATTAATATTTTGTCAGTTGTTGAGATATGACTTTATTGGTGTGAAGAGTGTTTTGTAATTGTGCTCATATATTTGCTAGGTTTGTTTTGTTAGGCTCTTCCCAAGGTAATATATGTTATCTAGAGTTATTTTTAATGTAATTTCCTTTTCTATCTCTTCCTATTGGAATTTGTTTTGCAGTAAATAGAAATGTTGATGGTTTGTGTGGGTTTATTTTGCAATAAATTGGTAAGATTTCCTTTTCTGCTATTTTTCAAAAGAGTTAATGTAATATTAGAGTTAAATTTTTTTTTGAATATTGAGTAGGATTCACTTGTAAATTCATCTGGTCCTGGGGCCTTTTGCTTTTAGAGTTCTGTGAAGGTATGCTAAGTTTTTATTCTCTGTGATGGAGTTGTTTAAATATTGTATTTCCTCTTTTGTTAATCTTGATAGTTTATATATTTTTAAGTATTTATCTATGTCACCTTGATTCTCAGATTTATTGGCAGATACTTGGGCAAAATAACTTCCAATAATTCCTTTAATTGTCTCTTCATTGACTATAATTTTTTCTTATTCTATTTTGATACTGATTATTTGGTTTCTTTTGTCCTTTAAAAATAAACTACCTTTTAAATTATTTTATTTTTCATAAAACCAAAACATTATCTTTTTAGTAGTTCAATTGTTTTCTCGTTTTCAAATGTATTACTCTCTTCCATGGTTTGGGGGATTTTTAATTTGGTATTAAATGGGATAGGATTCATTTTTTATGTTTTTTTTTCAAAATGGTATACTCCAGTCATTGATCTGTTCTTTCTCTATTTTATTGATATAAACATTTAGAGACATAAAATTTGCACTAAGAATAGCTTTGGCTTGATCCCATAAATTCTGAGTGCGCTTTCTTTTCATTATCATTTTTTTTAAATTGTTGATTGTTGGCATGATTTGTTCTTTGAGGCATTCATTCTTTTGGTAAAGATCATTTAGTTTCCAGTTAGTTTTAGTCTGTCCGCTGTGATCTGAAAAGTGTGCATTTAGAATTTCTGTTTTTTTATTATAGTTTTGATGTCATATTATATAATCAATTTTTCTGAAGTGGCAATGTACTGCTAAGGAAAAAAGAGAAAGAAAATATTTTTTGCTTTTTATGCCCATTCAGTTTTCAGAGATCTGTTTGTTTTTCAGCCTTTTATTAAGTTCTAGTTACCTCTTTTTATTCCTTGTTATTTTTTTGTTTGGATTGATCTACTTCTGAGAGAGGAATATCCCCCACTAGTCATATTTTACTATGTATTTTGTCCTATAACTCATGTAACTTTTTCTTTAGGAATCTAGATGCTCCATTGGTGAATATGTGTTTAGTATTGATATTGACTCATTGTCTAAGGTATCTTTTATGAAGATTTAATTTCCTTCCTTATTTCTTGATTAAATCAATTTTTATTTTTGCTTTGTCTGAGAAGTACTACACATGCATTTTTTTCTTTTACTTTGGCTGTGGCATAATATATTTTACATTAACATTTACCTTTATTTTTTATATGTCTCTTTGTTTTGAAAATGTTTCTTGTAGAGAGGGAAGAGTCAAGATGGTGGCTTAGAAGCAGCAAAAATCAATAGCAAGGTGAAAACCCTTCCACACCAATCAAAAAGAAAGCACTTCAAGAGGGATAGAAAACCAAATCCAACAAAACAGAGCTGAGAGATCCTCCTGCTTGATTCAACTTAAAAGGTATGCAGAGAAGGTCGAATTCTTGAGTTTAAGGAAAAGAAAAAAGGAAGGTCTCAGTGCTCCTTCCCCACCTATTCTACTGAAATGTGTGTGGTTGGTGGGATCTCAGGTGAGCACTCCAACTAAGACAGAATACCTTCCTACCACAACTACATGAAACTCAGGACTCTGACCACAGCTGGCAAGGAGGCAGCTGGAGTAATGAAGCAAAGAAAAGGGCAGGCTAGGCTGATCACAGCCTTCAGCCACCAAACTTCCATTTTAGGCCTCTGTGGTCTGGAAGTTTTGGCCTCAGGGCACATTCAGTTCTCCAAATCAGCTTAACTGGCTTAATCCAATTTATCAATAGTGCAGTGGAGAAGCCTCTAGAGTAGGGGTCTGCAACCTTTTTGGCTGTGAGAGCCATAAACACCACATTTTTTAAAATGTAATTTCCTGAGAGCCATACAGTTCTCACAGTGCGCGCTCCTGTAACAGCAACTGAAAAAAAAATTGACTTTATGGTTCCTGCAGAAAGAGCCATATCTGGCCCTCAAAAGAGTCAGATATGGCTTAAGAGCCATACGTTGCCGACCCCTGCTCTAGAGAGAAGAAAAGCTCAAACTCAGAAAGATTGCAAGCAATCAGATGAGCAAGTGTACAAAATACTCAACAAAAAGACAGGGCCACAAGTCTCTCCTACTTGATTCAAACTGAAAGTTACACAAATAAAGTTGAATTCTTGGGTATAAGAGAAAGATCCAATGCCCTTCCCACACCTATTGTGCTGAGATCCATGTTAGGACTTGAGTTGACTGGGATCCCAGTGTAAAAGACTATAATCACAATGGAGTACCTTACTACCACCAATGGAAGCTCAGGGTTTTGATGAGGCAGCTGGCAGAGAGGTGGTTGGCAGAGAGGAGCAGAAGGGAGGACCAAGGTTAACTACCTTATTCCTCTATACCTTCACCTTCACCTTCAGCCCCTGCTGGCAGCTGGGTAATATTTTGCCTTGGGACACATTAATACAACAGGTCAGCTTGATCAGCCTAACCCAGTTATTCAGTGGAGCAGAGAATAATCCCCTTTAGGGCAATAAAACTGAAACTCATGGATCCAGCAAATAAGCAAAGGAGCAAGAATACAGACAATAAGGAGGGGGAAAGGAGGAAAAAATATGAATAAACAGAAAAAGAAAAAGGAAATCACATACAACAGCTTCTATTCAGGTAATGAACAAAGAACAAATGGAATAGAGGAGAACCAAGGAACAGCAACAAAAACTCAGATTAGACTCACACTCTGGAAGAACTAAAAAAAAATTTTAAAATAATTAAGAGAGGTTATAAAAATTGGGAAAAGAAAAGAACTTAAAAAGCAAAATAGTTCATATGGAAACGGAGGCACAGGAACTAAAACAATAAAATCATGTCTTGAAAGCCAGAGTTGTCCAGATCTAAAATGAGGCAAAGAAAGTAAAAGACAAAAACAATGACCTACAAAAAAAAAAACAACCAGAAGGAGAATGACAAAAGATCCAGGGATGAAATCCAGTTCTTAAAAATTAGAATCCAACATCTAGAACAAATGACTTCAAAAGGCAGCAACAGTCTATAAAACAAAATGAAAAGAATGAAAATTTTGAGGACAATATGAAACACCTCATTTATAAAACTACAGACCAGGAAAATAGATCCAGAAGAGAAAATTTTAAAATTATTGGACTACCAGAAAATCATGACCAAAGCAAAAGCCTGGACATCATTCTACAGAGAAAATTTTCAAGAAACATGTCCTGATCTTCTTGATCAAGAGAGTAAAGTACAGATTGAAAGAATCCAAATATCACTTCCTTCATTAAATCTCCAACTTACAACTTCGAGGAATGTTATAGTCAAATTCAAGAACTTCCAGACCAAGGGAAAAATACTACAAGAATCTAAAAATAAACAATTCAGATATCGTGGAGACACAGTCAGGATTTTGCAGGACATGACTGCATCCACACTGAATGACCAAAGGGCATGAAATATGATATTCTGGAAAGCAAGAGAACTGGGTCTACCACCAAGAATCAGCTACACAGCAAAATTGACTATATTCTCCCAAGGGAAAGTATGGTGATTTAATAAAATAGAAGATTTCTAAGCATTCCTGATGAAAATGTTTCTTTTAGACAGGAGTTTTTTAGATTTTTAAAAAAAAATCTACTTTAAAATCCTTTTCTGTTTTATAGAAACATTCATCCCATTCACATCCACAGTTATGATCACTAGTTGTTTTACTCAATCTTATTTCCCCTCCGTTTACTCTTCTTTTTTAAAAGAGATTTAATTAAGCAGCCTCTCATTTGTATTTGTTTTAAGATCTCATTAGCCTGATACCTTGTACCTGTGTGATTTATGATAAAATTATGTCCCAGGCAATGTACATAACTAAATTAAGAATATAGTGACTAATAGTTTTAAATATCTGTTACTATAAGTTTGTCACTACATTAATCATGTGTGTGATTATATTACATTATACTATTCTTTATATCAGATTGACTCACATATGAAGGGAGTAAACCCTGAAGGAGGAGAATGGCAGTTACTCTGAAAGGGGGGGTGGTATGTACTATATCAAAAATTACTCCTGTAAAAAGCCCAGGTCAAAGGTCCTGAACTTTAAATTCCTGTTGCTTATGTCGAGTGACCCATGTTAGTCTCCCCCCCCCACACTCTAGGTTCCTCTTTTTGCCTTTAAAAATATGTCATAGTTGATCAGGTGTCTCAGATTGAATTGTGAAATCTGCAGACTTCTCATTTGTTTGCCATTCCCATCAATACCTTTAAACTTTGCTCA
>NW_025358118.1:0-4650 GCF_016433145.1 Gracilinanus agilis | reverse complement strand
ATTAGAGAAATGCAAATCAAAACAACTCTGAGATATCACCTCACACCTAGCAGATTGTCTAAAATGAAAGAAGGGGAGAGTAATGAATGTTGGAGGGGATGTGGCAAAATCGGGACATTGATGCATTGCTGGTTGGGTTGTGAACTGATCCAGCCATTCTGGCTGGCAATTTGGAACTATGACCAAAGGGCTATAAAAGAATGCCTGCCCTTTGATCCAGCCATACCATTGCTGGGTTTGTACCCCAAAGAGATCATAGATAAACAGACTTCTACGAAAATATTTATAGCTGCGCTTTTTGTAGTGGCAAAAAACTGGAAAATGAGGGGATGTCCTTCAATTGGAGAATGGCTGAACAAATTGTGGTATATGCTGGTGATGGAATACTATTGTGCTAAAAGGAATAATAAGCTGGAGGAATTCCATGCAAATTGGCGAGACCTCTAGGAACTGATGCAGAGCGAAATGAGCAGAGCCAGAAGAACATTGTACACAGAGACTGATATACTGTGGTAAAATCAAATGTAATGGGCTCCTGTACCAGCAGCAATGCAATGACACAAGACAGCTCTGAGGGATTTATGGTAAAGATGCTACCCACATTCAGAGGAAGGACTGCAGGAGAGGAAACATATAAGATAAACAATTGCTTGAATACATGGGCTGAGGTGGACATGAATGGGAAATAGACCCTTAACAAGGACACATGTTACAACCAGTGGAAACGTGCGTTGGCCATGGGTGGGGAGAGAGCAGGGGGGGTGTGTGAAGGGGAAAGTAGGGGCATAAAGTATGTAAACAGATTAAAAACGAATATTAATAAATGTCTAATTAAAAAAAAACTTAGTTAATATAGATAAAGGAGTTGGAAGATGCATAGAATTGAGGTGGATAAGAATGAGAATATGGAAGAAACTGGGAGAGTAGCAAGATCTTCTTTTAGGGTATGTATTTATAAGGGAATAACTTAATATTTAATATATTTTTAAGGTTCATAAAGCACTTTATACATAATTCTTTATTTGATCATCACTATAATCCTGGGAAACAGGTGCTAATATTATCCTCATTTTACAAATGAAGCAGCTAAAGTTGAGAAAGTTAAGTTACTTGTGTTTCGTAAGTGGCAAAGATAGGTGAGATAGAGTCTTCCTGACTCTAAAAATATAACAAATATTCCTAAGCTGGAGAGACATATTAATAGTAAAAGAGGGGAAAACAACTATAGATAAAGAATACTATTATAAGATAAATTTGGAGAATTGCCCATTAAAACTACAAATTTGGGGTAGCAAAGCAATCTTACAATATTACTTCCTAAAACATTGATGGGCCAATAAATTTGTTTTTATTTACAACATATATACAACAAAATAAGTAATATAAGATTGTATCCACATGCACAAATGTGTTGATTTATTTTGCTTAATTTGCCAGTAAAGATTTAAAAAATCATCTTGACCAATACCAAAAATAAATCAACTCGCCAAGTCAGGGTTACCAGTGTGTAATCAGATGATTTCCCCCTGTTGTCTTTCTCTGAATGAGTGAATCACTGGTCGGTATCACTATTTCCTGAAAGAGTGACAGGGTGCTGCTGTTCACTTCACTTTTAGCTCATCTTACTGTCTTTTCCATCTCCCTGCTAGCTGTTTTGCCCTGATATGGGCACTTTTCTTTCTTACTATCCTTACCTCCTTCCATCTTCCTTTATGTTTTGTTTTATCCTAATAGAATGCAAGCTCCTTTACTTTAAAGACTGTTTTCTGTGTTTTATATTTTTCTAGGCACACAGAAAGTCTTGAATAGATGTTTTTTCTATCTGTCTATCAATTGATCTATCAATCTATCAATCTATCTATCTAGCTAGCTAGCTATCATCTATCTAGCTATCTATCATCTGTCAGGCTAAAATGTATGCTGGGACACTTTTTAAGCTAATATACTAGGAAAACTTTAATTTACAAAGAGTCAGTTAAATATTGAATATTGACAGTCACTAGAATATGGGTGGCAAAAAATAATGGTTTGGACTGGCCTTCATGAATAGGAAGGAGTAGAAGACAAACATTGCAATGCCTTAGTGACAGGAAAAGCATGATAAAGATATAGTAATGAGGAGTGTTGGGGAAAATATTTTAGGACAAAAGATAGACCTAAGTAGTAAACAATGAACTTTTTTTTAAACCGTGAGGGTTTACATAAGCTGACAGTAGAAAGATAAAATTTTTGATGAGTTAATGGAACATGGTATATAATGGGTTTCTGAGGGGAAGTTGGAAATGTTTTATACATTACTCACTACTATTCCATTTTTAGGATGCTTTTGGGGTCTGCTTATCATTGTGAGATTTTGTATGTGATTTCAGTAACATTTTATGAAGCATTCCACAAAGATATTAAATGTTTTGGAATGGTAATAGCTAGAACATCTCAAAACAAGACCTATTAATTTCACATAGGGCAATTATTGCCTTGAGTCACAAAATGTCACTATATCCCATAATCAGAAATAGAATATTTAACAGTTTAACAGACTGGATTGCTTATCTTATCTAGCATGGATTTTATGATTAGGGAAAAATTTGGGCAAAAAATTTATTTTTTTGTTATAATAAATTAATAAAAGAAATTCTGTTAAACTACTATTTTTTGTTGAATTGAATGGTATTTAAAACAAATTGGTTGGTTGAATTAGTCACTTTGGTCTTTTGTAGTCAATTAAAGTTGATTCAATAAGCATTTATTAGGCACTTATTACTTACAAAGTAATCTATGTATTTCTGGGAAGGTAAAAATTGAAACCAAAAAATATGGTCCTTATCTCCCGAGAACTTATAACCAAAATAGGTGAATGCAAAATGCTCACAAAATGAAATGGGGCAAAGAAAGGATATACATTGCAATCACTCTTTTTATTTCTGTCTACTTTCACCACTGAACCATTCTCTCTCAGTCTTAAAACTCATCATATGTATAAGAAAGCTTTGTCTTAGCCTGACACAATTTTTAGTAGAAAGGAGATGTGATATGGGTAGGCCCAGAGAAGGTGTTCTGAAGGATCATCACATCCCAGATTCTTAACTGGAAGGAAATAAACCATGTTAATAGAAATAAGGAGATAGTATGATGATCTAGCACTTGGATTATAGAAGCATGTGAAGATGGAACAGGACAATTCAAGAATATGAAATATCTGAACATTCAATTATTGTGGAGAGTAAAGTAAATATAAAGATCACGGAAATAAAAATAGAAAGATAGCTTATAAGCATATTGTGGAAAGATATAGGTAGTATGACAAGGGAGTTCATATTTTATCAATGGCAAGGAGCCATTTCAAGGTATTTTTTGCATTAGTTTTTTTTAAGCAGAAGAAAGACATTGTCAGACCTGTACTAATGCAAATAGTTTTAAAGCTGAAGGGGCCCTTTGAGAACACTTAATTTAATTCTCTCATTTTGTGGAAAATGAAACTGAAGCCCAGAAAGATTAAGTCATAATTTGCCCCAAGTCACACAGAAGAAATAGCAGGATCAAGATTGGAACTTAGTTCATCTGACTTTATATCAAGCAATGTACCAGATTGTTTCTCTAACTCTAATGGTAGAAGTAAAAGTGGAAAGAAGCAGATAGATATGAGAGACAGTATTGAGGTAGAACTTCAAGCTCGAGTATGGGGGCAAAAGAGATGGGTGAGTGAAGTTATAACATTAAGCTTCCAGATGTAGAACTGGAAAGATAGTGATGCCATTAACAGAATAAGAAAAGTTTGGATAAAGGTCAGATTGAAGGAAGATGAATTCTAGAGGTTGATAGGGAAAAAAAAAATTAAGTCCAGCAAGTGGTTGGAGACCTGGAAAAGGAGTTGGAGAATAAATTGCAGGTCTTTGGATATTGGACAATGTCCTCCAACCTGTAAGTGATTAATTCCTTCTACCACATATCAAGCAATGAATGAATATTTACTAAGTGCCTACTGTATACCAGGCACTGTGCTATGTTCTGGAAATACAAAAGGAGACAAAAGATAATTCTTACCCTCAGGAAGCTCACAAGCTCATGGGAAAGGCAATAAACTAACAACAACAAAAAAAAATGATATGCAAGAAAATTATGAAATAATGGGCAGAGAGGAGGAACAAGAATTAACATGGTTGGGAAAGGCTTCCTGTAAAAGATAGGATTTGAGCTGGGAAGCCTATATGTGGAGATGAGGAGGGAGAACTTATAGGCTTGTGGGATGCCCAGAGAAAATTCTTAGAGCCAAGAAATGGAGTTTCTTCTTTGTGCAAAATCAAAGAATTCAGTGGCAGTGAATCAAAGACTAAGTGGTGGGAACTATGGGGTAATAGGACTGAAAAGGAGGTCATGATTAGGTCATAGTGTCTTTTGACTGCTAAAAAGAGGAATTTTTTATTTGATTCTTGAGGTGATAGGGAGTTGTATGAGGAAAGTTCTGCCCTTCCCTCCCTCTTCTAGGTAACATAGCTGGCATATGCATGCACGAGTCTGCTTGAGTTTGTGTCACCTTTGTCACCAAGTGTGGGTCAGGAGAATTGATCAGGAAATAATTCCAAAATTGATCCAGGTGTAAAGGGAAGGAATAAAAGAGAGGATCCAGGAAGAGCTCAGGCTCTATTTTTCTCT
>NW_025358117.1:0-2241 GCF_016433145.1 Gracilinanus agilis | reverse complement strand
CCGACATCCTTCTTCGCAGGGAATTTCAGAAAGAGGAGTTATTCCCTTTTAGTGCCCCAACAAAGCAGCTCCATTTAAACCAACCTAAACCCAATTTACAAAACTGTGATCAGATCTGTCTAATTCAGAATCAGTATGGACAAGGCGGAGCTGAATGATGGGAAAGTTTAAGTTGGAGAATATATTGCACAGAAATATAGTTTTGTTATCAAAAAGTACAGTGATCACTAATTGATCCCCTAAAAGTCTCTTTCAGTATTATATTCTGATGGTACCCCTGACTGCTAGAGAAGCTGGCTTGATCTGTCTGTCTTTGAGAGGTCTTACCATTCTGCTTGTTTATAATTAGCACATTAATTGTCCACATTTTAGAGGGGACCAGTTTGTTCAGAAAAATCATGGGAAAACATTCAAACTCTATTTCCTTTCAATATATTATACAGTTTAAACTTTTCCATTATTTAGTTCAGCTTTTGCCAAAATGATTCTGAATTAAACTAGTATGATCACATAAAGTTGGGGTGCTGAATTCAAAGAATTCAAAGCCAGTCTTTGGCTCTTAATAGATGTGTGACCCTGCATAAGTCACTTAAACCTCTATCCGACTTAGCATCCTCATCTTTGAAATGGGGATAATAATAGCCTATAATAAATAACCTAACTCCTAGAGTTGTAAGATTAAAATGAAATAATATTTACAAAGCTTTTTGCAAACCTTAAAGTACTCCACAAATGCTTGCTATTATTATTTTTGAACTTTTTACACTATTAATTTGTCTTAAAACTCTTTCCCTTCATAAACAGAGCACATGTGTTTATTAGCTCACCTCCTACTGAATCCTCAGGAATTCTGAATGGCTATTTCTGAATTAATATTAATGTTATTGTTATATTATAATATGATAAGATATAACATAAGTAATAATATAATAATATTTATAATGATACAGAGTTTCTACCAGGGCATTTTCAATCATCACTGTGTATCATTTGCACTTTGAATATGAAATAGGCAGTGGACTCATTTGAAGGACCAGCACTTGACCCCTGTCTTTGTGATTCTTGTGAGAACTAGAATGATGAAATTATTAAGCCATCAAACCAAAGTTAGAGGGCAGAAGACAGGCAGCATCCTTTACAGGAAGGAGCAATGACTCTGGAGTTCCTTTCCTTTCTTCATCTTTAAAATGAGGGGATTAAGTTAGATGGACTTTGTTGTTCCTTTCACTCATTTTTTTTTAACCTTCTGTCTTGGAATCATTTCTGTGTACTGGCTCCAGAGCAGAAGAGAGATGAGGGTTGGGCAGTGGGGGGTTAAGTGACTTGCCCAGGGAGGCCAGATTTGAACTCTTGTTTCTAGGACCTAGCTCTGAATGCACTGAGCCACCTTGCTGCCCCCTGGTTCCTTCCAGTCGTAAGCCAATGACTTATCTTCCGATGTTGAAGCAGTGAAGCTTCAGGACCAGTGTTGTTGTCTGAAGACTCATTGGTAGAGAGAAAGGAGAAAATAAAGGTCTATGAGGCTTTTGGAAGTAGGATTGCTATGGACGAGCTCTCAGGTGACAGCTGAGGGCAGCTTTTGTTTGCATTAGGGCTTTGTCAGGAGTCCCACCAATTATGGATCAAAGGAAGGTGACCAAGCCAAGTGGCACTGCAGCCTCACTGGAAACAGAACCTTGCTCAGAAACCCCTTGGTGAAAGATGAATTGGACCCTGGGAGTGCCAGTGAGGGAGAGGCAGCTGTACTTCTGAGGTTAAGTTGGTATGGGGCCACTTTCAGTTGGCAGGAATTCCCCAGAATATATTTAAGAGCATTTGGTCTTGGTGATTGAGGGAAGGTGTGGTTAGAGACTGGTCCTGTGGCTATGAAGTCAGGTGCAGTGATGAGAAAATGAGAATGAGAGGGAATAACTGTGGTAGTGAGTCATGATGTATGGGTGTGTTTGTATGAGAGAGATAGAGACAGAGAGACAGAGAAATAGAGAAAAAGACAGACAGACAGAAATAGAGACAGAGACAGAAATAGAAAGAGACAGAATGAAAGATAAGCAGAAATAGCGACAGAGAATAAGAGAAAAAAGAGAGAGAGAAATAGAAACAGAAACAGAGTAGAATAAGAGAATCAGAAGGAGAGAGAGCTGAGGTTGAATGGGAGAGAGAGAGACAGAGACAGAAATAGAAAGAGACAGAGTAAGAGATAGGTAGAAATAGTGACAGAGTAAAAGAAAAAAGAGAGAGAGA
>NW_025358116.1:0-2642 GCF_016433145.1 Gracilinanus agilis | reverse complement strand
AATCAAAACTGGTCACAAGCTCTTGAAATGTTCAAAACTGAGATGACAAGAAAGTTGGAAAAGATTTGGTCAGAGAAATGGGAAGTAGCTCAAAAGGAAATCAGGCAAGAAAACAACAGTTTAAAAGGCAGGATTTCGCAATTGGAAAGTGAGGCAAGTCAACTGAAGAACAGAAATGACCAGATTGAAAAAGAAAACCAAAAGATTATAGCCAAAAACCAAAAGATTATGGCTGAAAACCAGTCCTTAAAGGCTAGAATTGAACAATTAGAAGCTAATGATCTCTCAAGACAACAAGAACAAATAAAACAAAGCCAAAAGACTGAGAAAATAGAAGGAAACATGAAATATCTCAATGAGAAAGTGACAGACCAAGAAAACCGGTCTAGAAGAAACAATTTGAGAATCATTGGTCTCCTTGAAAAGGGTGAAATTAATAAAAATTTGGACTCCATACTAAAAGAAATTATTCAGCAAAATTGCCCTGAAATTCTACAACAAGAGGGCAATATAGACATTGAAAGGATCCATAGATCATCCTCAACATTCAATCCAGATAAGAAAACGCCCAGGAATATAATTGCCAAATTCAAGAGCTTCCAAGTAAAAGAAAAAATCTTACAAGAAGCCAGAAAGAGACAATTCAAATACCAAGGAGCACCAATTAGGATCACACAGGATCTGGCAGCCTCCATGCTAAAAGATCGCAAGGCTTGGAATACGATATTCAGAAAGGCAAGAGAGCTGGGCGTGCAACCACGGATCAACTACCCATCAAAATTGACTATATACTTCCATGGGAAAGTATGGGCATTCAACAAAATTGAAGATTTCCAAGTATTTGCACAGAAAAGACAAGGACTAAATGGAAAGTTTGATATGCAACCACAAAAATCGAGAGAAACATGAAAAGGTAAATAAGAAATAGAGGAGAAAGAAAGAAAACTCATAATTTTTTTAGATTTGCCTTTTTAAGGGCCTCAGTAAGATCTAATTATCTGTATTCCTATGTGGAGAAATGCTATGTATAATTCTCTGTAGTGAACTCTATTCACTATTAAGTGTTCACTATTATAGTAGTCAGAAGAATGATTAATGGGGAGAGGGTGGAGTGCTGAATGGTCTAAGATGATATGGGGGGTGGGAAAGAGGAGGATGAATGGAGGGGGACACCAGGAGAAACTTGAGAGAATAAGAAAAATAGGATAATCCATTACACAAAAAGAGGGCATGGGATGGGGAGGGGACAAATACTATTATAAATAGGAGAGGAAGAGAGCATCAAGAGGTAATATTTAAACCTTACTCTCATCGTAATCAACTTGGAGAGGGAAGAGTAGCTATACTATCTATTGGGATATAAAACTATCTAACCCTACTGAGAAAGTCAGAAAGGATAAACCAAGGGTAGCAGGGGAGAGGGGAGGTAAAAAAAAGGGGGGAGAAGAAGGAAGAGGGAATTTATTAGGCCTTCAAAACAAAAAGAGGGGAATAACAAGGGAGGGGGTAGAAAGAGAAGTTAATCAAGGGAGGGGATAAGGGATACTGGCTTAATAGCAAACCACTGGTTTAAAAGGAAATAGGTTAAGAAGAAGGGGTAGGAATAGAGGAGAATACAAAAATGTCAGCAAATGCACAGCTGATAATTAAAACGCTGAATGTGAATGGGATGAACTCTCACATAAAATGGAAGCAAATAGCAAAGTGGATTAGAAATCAAAATCCCACCATATGCTGTCTACAAGAAACACATATGAGGCGGGTGGACATACACAAGTTTAAGGTTAAGGGCTTGAACAAAATCTTTTGGGCGTCAAATGAGAAAAAGAAGGCAGGAGTGGCTACTGTGATTTCAGACAAAGCCAAAGTAAAAATAGATATGATTAAAAAAACAGGGAAGGTCATTACATCCTGATTAAAGGCAGTATAAACAATGAGGAAATAACACTGCTCAATATGTATGCGCCAAGTAGCATAGCATCCAAATTCATGAAGGAGAAACTGGAAGAGCTTAAAAGGAAATAGATAGTAAAACCATAATAGTGGGAGATCTAATTATTCCTCTTTCAGATCTAGATAAATCAAACCTAAAAATAAATAAGAAAGAGGTAAGAGAGGTGAATGAAGTCCTAGAAAAATTAGATTTAATTGATATGTGGAGAAAAATAAATAGGGACAAAAAGGAATATACCTTTTTTTCAGCTGCACATGGAACATTCACAAAGATTGACCATGTAATAGGGCATAGAATCATTGCAAACAAATGCAAAAGAGCAGAAATAATAAATGTAACCTTCCCAGATCATAATGTAATAAAAATAACAATTAGTAAGGGCACCTGGACAGGCAATCAAAAACTAATTGGAAATTAAATAATATGATTCTCCAAAACCAGCATGTAATTAAGAAGATCATCCACCATGATCAGGTGGGATTTATGCCAGGAATGCAAGGATGGTTCAACATTAGGAAAACCATCCACATAATTGACCATATCAACAGTCTATCAAACAAAAATCACATGATTATCTCAATAGATGCTGAAAAAGCCTTTGACAAAATACAGCATCCATTCCTATTGAAAACACTGAAAAGTATAGGAATAGAAGGACCTTTCCTAAAAATAATAAACAGTATATACC